>NW_027505274.1:0-196872 GCF_021521415.1 Bidens hawaiensis | reverse complement strand
TAGTTAATATGTTGAGTTTAGATGCAAACAGTTTCTGGACAGATTGTATTATTGATGTTTAAGTGACTGTAACGAAATGTAAATGTGAAAATTGGTTGAGATTATTGATACTACAGTAAACTAGGTTGAGTCTAGTTTCTAAAGAATATAAACTTGTAATTTTTAGACAATTAAAGGTTAACTTTTATGATTTTACAAAAACGTTGTGCAAAGCTGAGTTGTTAGACCTGCTGTTAGGTTGTTTTGTAAATGTTATATCTCATGAACTACGAGACCAATTGGGTTGGTTCCACTTCTGGAAGTTGACTTATTGAGTTAGGAACCTAACCCAAGTGGTCTTGCATTTATTGGATTTTTCGTTTAACGAAAATTTCAAATAACATTCTGTTGCGCATGAATTTGACTGTTATGAGTTTGCTGTAATGATTTGATGATTGTGAGAAACCTATGTGAAATAAAAATATAATAAAACATGTTCTGGAAACTAAGACATATATTCCTCTGTGATGATTTTTGGTAAATTAATTGTGATGCTATGATCGGTGAGATAGTACAATCATTCAAGTAGAATTTCTGTCTCGGTGAAACTAGCTGCTGAATGTTGTAAAAATACATGAAACATGATACTTGCTATATAATTGTTATGTTTTGACCAAATTGACCTTGCGGGGAATAATTGCTAATTGATTGTCATAATTTGACCAAATTGCCCTCGTGGGGAATAATGGCTAGTTAATTGTTATGTGTTGACCAAATTGCCCTTACGGGGAGTAATTGCTAGTGATGTACTTTATGAATACATGACACGTATATAATTGCTTACACATGTAACGTATCACAAATACCTTTGTTAAAGTCACACACGATTCACAAACGAAACACGAAACATGTTATGTGCATAGGTATTATGTGCTGGGTCTAGAGACTCGATAATATTCCGACACTTAGAAAAATCTCTTTGTTGTTTTAGAACGCTAGAGAGAGTTTTTCTGTGATGCGCATCTTGGTGATTTAATTTGGGAATTTCTTCGCAAACAGTGAGTTTCACTTTCCCCTTTAAAACTTTTTAAACGCTTTTCACTTGGGGGAGATAACATACTCCGAACCGCATTTAAGATTTTGTTAATATAGATTATATATCACTTGTAAAGACTAAGTGGCAAACGCGTTAACTAAAGTCCTTCATTCACATCGAACCGTTTAATATTGGATAATAGCGAGTCATTGTTGAGTAGTACTACTGGGTTTGACAAACCCCACCCAACACTAAACTCGACTGGAGGTCGAGTGGGTGTAATCTTGGCTAAACACATACCATGGTCTGGATGACCTGGTGGCAAGGCAAATGATAAACAGTCAGCTTTGGTGTCGAACACTTAGTAATACTTGTTTTATAGGCTAGCTACCTATAGATATATAATTGACATAACACTATCTGGTAACGCAAAACGCTGTAACGTAAAACGCTGTAACTCAAAACGCTGTAACGCAAAAACGCTGAACGCAAACGCTAAACGCTTTATTTTTATATAAACTTGTGAACTCACCAACCATGTGTTGACACTTTTAGTATGTTATTCTCAGGTAGCCGAGGCGGGCGCGCGGTTTAGGAACATGCATTGCTTGAAACATTCTAATTATTAAAAATTTATTTTAAACTATTATCATTGGGTTTTAAGTCGTCCTGCGTGACGTAACATTGTCTGCTATGGTTTTACGCTTCCGCATTTAACTACTCGTAAATGTTTTCATGGTTTTGAAACTTTGTTTTATGGTTTGATTATAACTAATGATTCCGATTCTGTTAGTTCACACCCTCTGACGGTAAAACTCCGTTAGTGTATTTTGAGGGTGTGACAGATTGGTATCAGAGCCATTGGTTATAGCGAACTAGAAGCTGCATGCATACTAGACTATAACCGCGACGACCCATTAGTTATAATGATATGCACTGAATAAATTTGTGTAGTCTTTGTTATCTATTCTCTTTACCTCTTTCACTCATACGCGCGCGCATACACGGCTTACCTGTAGGAATGTCGACGCCGCCACCCTTATCCTCATCTGATCCGATGACTCATGCTCACGGGAAGGAACCGCAGATACCTACCGCATCGCCGCCCCGTGTAGTCCCGGAACTCGAAGCTCCCGCACCGAAGAGGTACCGCCTATCCGGAGGCATATACGAAAACGACGTTAGCTGGGATTGGTACCCTAACATGATCAGACGTATGGTCTATCGCGAACAAGTTCCCCCGTTACCTCACCCGAACCACCCTGCTTATCCCAACACCCTACCACCCATAACCGAACCTGTAGAGCGAGTTCTCGCAGCTGTTGTTTCATGCTTGGAGCGTTACGTGGGTTACATGCGCTATACGAGAGCGAACGTTTCCGGACTGTTAAAAGACGGAACCGAGACTAAGGAAGAGATTGCCCGCATGGCAGCGGCAATGAAGGAAATGCAAGAGGCTGGTGATCAACAGATAAAGATTATGAGAAAGATGCAAGCCGAGATGATAGACTTGCAAGAGCAACTCCATATAGCAAGGACCCGAACCGAGATAGCTCTAGAGCGTTGCGATGTCTTGCAAATGCAACTTGCTCAGAACGCAGCAGAACCTGAGGCCGAGCCTGAAGCAGATCCCGAAGAGGAGCTCGAGGAGGATCCCGAGGAGGAACCTGAAGAAGAACGGAGGAAGAACCGGCTGAGGAGGAGGCACACTCAGAGGTGTCCTCAGATGATGACATCAAGTGATGATGACACTTAGATGGAGGGGTTGTCTCCATCCGAACTATTATTTTCTATGATTTTAAGGATTGATTGGAAATACTTTGTAGCGAATACAATGGTTTTAATCATGAATTATTATTTGGATTAAAATATGGTCGTGATGTGATGTTGTTTCTTATGACTTTCTTACCTATCTTTTTATTACATGTATGGTGTGTTGTGTATGAAAGAAAAATTCATGTTTAACATTTTATACTGTGATTCTAGGAAATGGCTGGAAGAAACGCTGGACACGGACGTGGTAACATCAACTTGACTGCAGCTGAACTCCAAACTCTGCTGAACGACCATGCGGCGGCCACTCTAGCCGCACATGTTCAGAACCAAGCTGGAGGTCCAAGTGGAACGTGTACCTTCAAGAACTACCTTGACTGCAAGCCCAGTTCGTTTAAGGGCACTGAGGGAGCTATAGGCTTCCTGCGTTGGGCTGAGAAGGCCGAGTCGGCATTTGAGATGTGTAATTGTCCCCCTGCCAGTAGGGTTAAATTCGCTGTTGGAACACTTGAGGATTCTGCCCTCACTTGGTGGAATTCAAACGTGCAGATCCTTGGATTGGAACTGGCTAACGCGATGAACTGGGAGGAGTTCAAAAACATGATGCGAGAAGAGTATTGTCCGAGAGAAGAGATTTCAAAGTTAGAGTCAGAATTTTGGTCACTGAAGATGGTGGGCTCATAAATCGAAGCCTACACTACCCGTTCTCACGAGTTAGCGGTGATGTGTCCGCGGATGGTAGATCCGCTGAGTAAGAGGATTGAAATGTATATCGATGGGTTAGCACCGCAAATTCAGGGCATGGTGACGTCTTCCAGACCAGCCACGATTCAACAAGCGATCCGTTTAGCTCACAAACTGACGGATCAAGCAGTGACCCAAGGTGCGCTACCACCTAGGGGTACAACCACTAAAGCCCGTGACAACCCGAGTAATGACAACAACAGCAACAGCAACCCGAGCAGCGGAAAGAGAAAGTTTGACAACACCAGATCCTCATCCTCGAACCTCCCACAGCAACAACACTACCGTAAGCCCGAATTCACTCGGAACTTTAACAATCAGAGTCACAACAACAATAACAACGGTAGCGGGCAGGGTTCGAGCGGATATGCTGGGAAATATCCGAAGTGCAATAGGTGCAACTATCATCATGTTGGCCCATGTGACCGTGTCAAGTGTCAGAGATGCGGAAAGATGGGTCACCAGGCGAAGGAATGTAGAGGAGACCTTGCGGCAAAGGGTGCTCCTAAACCACCTATGACGACGAAGGGATGTTTCGAATGTGGGCAGGAAGGTCATTTCAGGAAAGATTGTCCCAAGCTGAAACAGAACGACAACAACGGAAGTAATGGAAGTGGCAGTAGTGGTGGAAGCAATGGCAAAGGAAGAGCTTTTGTAATTGGGTCGGGTCAAGCTCGCAATGATCCGTACGTGGTGACTGGTAAGTTCCCTGTGAACGATTGTTTTGCTTCTGTATTGTTTAACACTGGAGCTGATAGGAGTTTTGTGTCGAAAGCCTTTAGCCAACTCTTAGACTTAACTCCAACTCCGTTAGATGCTAAGTTTCCCGTTGAATTAGCTGACGGTAAGACTATAGTAACGACTCATGTACTTGCGGGATGTAAGTTAAAACTGTCAGGTCATGTCTTTGATATCGACTTTATTCCTTTTACGCTTAGTAGTTTCGATGTCGTTGTCGGCATGGACTGGTTATTCGAGAACCGAGCGGAGATTATATGTCACGACAAGATAGTTCACATTACTACCCCTTCCGGCGAGATCATTTCGATCCGAGGTGAGAGAAGCGGCATGACCACCAGCGTCATTACCCTTATGAAGGCGCAGAAGTACCTACGAAAGGGTCATCCGGCAATTTTGGCGCAGATTGTTGAGAAACCCGCGGAGGAGAAGCGAATTGAAGATATACCAGTTGTGCGAGATTTTCCGGAAGTTTTCCCGGAGGATTTGCCCAGACTCCCTCCTGTACGACAAGTCGAATTCCAAACCCCGGTGCAGCACCCATAGCACGAGCCCCGTATCGGCTTGCACCGGCGGAGCTTCAGGAGTTGTCCACTCAGTTGCAAGATTTGTTGGATAAGGGTTTTATCCGACCTAGCTCATCGCCATGGGGAGCCCCTGTCTTGTTTGTTCGAAAGAAGGACGGGACTTTCCGCATGTCTATCGACTACCGGGAGTTGAACAAGGTGACGGTCAAGAACCGTTATCCTTTACCCCGAATTGATGATTTGTTTGACCAGCTTCAAGGATCGAGTTACTACTCGAAGATCGATCTGCGATCTGGTTATCACCAACTAAGAGTGCGCGAAGAAGATATTTCAAAGACGGCTTTCAGAACACGGTATGGTCACTACGAGTTTTCGGTTATGCCTTTTGGACTAACCAACGCACCAGCTGTATTTATGGATCTCATGAATCGAGTATGCAAGGCGTACCTCGACAAGTTTGTGATTGTTTTCATTGATGATATTCTCGTCTACTCCAAGAACGAAGCTGACAATGAAGAACACTTAAGGGTAATCCTGGAGTTATTGAAGAAGGAACAACTGTATGCTAAACTCTCGAAATGTGAGTTTTGGCTTCGCGAGGTTCACTTTTTAGGACATGTGATCAACGAGAATGGTATCCACGTCGATCCCGGTAAGGTAGAGGCCATCAAAAACTGGGAAGCACCTAAGACTCCGACTGAGGTGCGGCAATTCCTAGGACTGGCCGGCTACTACCGACGTTTCATCGAGGGATTTTCAAAGATTGCTCAACCCCTCACCGCTTTGACTCACAAAGGCACAAAGTACAATTGGGGTGACGCACAAGAATCCGCTTTTCAATTGTTGAAAACCAAACTCTGTAGCGCCCCTATTCTAGCCCTCCCTGAGGGAACGGAAAATTTTGAGGTACACTGTGACGCATCGATACAAGGTCTCGGTTGTGTGCTGATGCAACTCGAGAAGGTTATAGCTTACGCCTCTCGACAACTACGGGTTCATGAGAAGAACTACACGACCCATGATTTGGAACTCGGAGCTGTGGTGTTTGCCCTTAAGATATGGAGGCATTACTTGTACGGTACCAAGTTTACCATTTACACCGACCACAAGAGTCTCCAACATATCTACGATCAGAAGGAGCTAAACATGCGACAGCGTCGTTGGGTCGAGCTGCTTAAGGATTATGATTGTGCCATCAAGTACCACCCTGGCAAGGCCAATGTAGTGGCCGACGCCCTCAGCAGGAAAGAAACAGATAAACCCAGACGAGTGCGAGCATTGCAACTCACGATTCATGCAAACTTACCCGACCAGATTCGCGAGGCGCAACACGAAGCTTTGAAAGATGATAATCTTCCATCGGAACTCATGCGGGGCATGAACAAGCAACTTGAAACCAGATCGGACGGGGTCCGATATTTTGAGAACCGGATTTGGGTTCCACGGTACGGAGAGTTGAGAACTCTGGTGATGGACGAAGCACACAAGTCCCGATATTCTATCCACCCTGGCTCAGATAAAATGTATCATGATTTAAAGGCACTTTACTGGTGGCCGAACATGAAAGCCGACATTGCCACCTACGTGAGCAAATGCTTGACTTGTGCCAGAGTCAAAGTAGAATACCAGAAACCATCTGGTCTATTACAACAACCGGAACTCCCAATGTGGAATTGGGAACACGTTTCAATGGATTTTATCACGGGTTTACCTAAGACACCGATGGGATGCGATACCATCTGGGTGATCGTTGACCGGTTGACTAAGTCTGCACACTTCTTAGCGATTAAGGAATCGGACAAAATGGAAAGACTGACTCGTGTTTACATGAAAGAAGTGGTATCTAGACACGGAGTGCCTGTCTCAATCAATTCTGATCGAGATTCTCGTTTCACTTCGCACTTTTGGAAGTCGCTGCAAAGCGCACTAGGCACCCGTCTTGATATGAGCACAGCATAACATCCTCAGACGGATGGGCAAAGTGAACGAACTATTCAGACCCGGAGGATATGTTGCGTGCATGCGTGTTGGATTTCGGAAAAAGTTGGGAACCTCACTTACCTTTGGTAGAGTTTTCGTATAATAACAGCTACCACGCAAGTATTAATGCAGCGCCGTTTGAAGCGCTGTACGGACGGAAGTGTCGATCACCACTCTGCTGGGCAGAGGTGGGTGACAGCCAAATCACTGGTACTCGAAACTTCGGAAAAGATTGTTCAAATCCGAAATCGCATGGCAGCAGCACGAGATCGCCAAAAGAGTTACGCCGACAAGCGCCGAAAGCCTCTCGAATTTCAAGTGAATGACCAAGTGTTACTTAAAGTCTCACCTTGGAAAGGTGTGGTTCGCTTTGGGAAGCGAAACAAACTCAACCCACGATACGTTGGTCCTTACCGGATAACTGAGCGCATTGGTCCGGTGGCGTACCGACTGGACCTACCAACGGAACTCAGTGGCGTACACGATGTATTCCACGTATCAAATTTGAAGAAATGCCTGTCCGATGAAACCCAAGTAGTTCCTTTGGAGGAACTGCAAGTTGATGAACAGTTACGTTTCATTGAGGAACCAGTCGAGGTTTTTGATTGGGAAACCAAAACGCTCAAACACCGCAAAATTCCAATCGTTAAAGTTCGTTGGAACTCGAGACGTGGACCGGAGTTCACATGGGAACGCGAGGATCAAATGATGAAAAAGTATCCTCACCTTTTTGAAGGGCTAACCAAACACAGAAAACCGCGAAACCCAGCAAACCGTCAGACATCACCGGAGGTATGAATTAAATTTCGGGACGAAATTTCTTTCTACTAGGGGATGATATGACAAACTGAAAATTTTTTTTTCTTATCCTTTCAGACACTCATCACGACTTGACTCAAATTTTAGGGACGAAAATTCTTTAACATGGAAATGATGTGACAATCGTCAATTTCAGGTTAACTCCGTTAACTCAACTCCGTCAATTCAAACTTAAGATCATTGAATCTATAACACACACTTCATTACATTTAAAATAGGGTTTAAATGACGCTTAACACTTACTACATGTGTAGTCTTTCGGGAATTGCACCGAAACGCAAACGAGTTGACGCAAACAATTGGTGAATAAACGAAAAACGTCAAAACAGTAATTATGTGATAATTATGTGTTAGACTTATGTGTTATGTGATAACATGGTTATAAACGTTAACTCAAAATGTAAACAAGTTAGTTTAAGCTAGTTAAGTAATACTTAGAAGTGGAGGGGCCAAAGTGTAACATAGTATTATTATAAATAATAATAATAAACAAACCCTAACTTATTTTTCTTCCCCCACACATCCCGATCGGACTACCCCTTGGCTCTCCTTGGCTGCCGTCACTTATACACACACATACAACTAGGATTTCAAACTTTTGATTGAAGATTAAGGTGCTAGGAAGGTATAATCGACTATCCTATGCATCCTTTATACTTAATTTTAATGATTAATGGGTTAATTGAAAACCCTAGATGACCGATTCTATGTGTGTATGAAATGAATATGATTGTTGTTGATTTGATGATAATTTGATAACTAGATTGGATATTGTTACATGTTAATTGTTGTGTCTTTGAATTGAGTTCAAACAAAAACCCAAATCATGTATGTAACGTGTAATTGATGTGCATGGATAGTGTTTATGGAGTCTAGAGTGTTATATGAATGCATGATGGTTCATAGATAGTTAATATGTTGAGTTTCGATGCAAACAGTTTCTGGACATATTGTGTTATTGATGTTTAAGTGACTGTAACGAAGTGTAAATGTGAAAATTGGTTGAGATTATTGATACTACAGTAAACTAGGTTGAGTCTAGTTTCTAAAGAATATAAACTTGTAATTTTTGGACAATTAAAGGTTAACTTTTATGTTTTTACAAAAACATTGTGCAAAGCTGAGTTGTTAGACCTGCTGTTAGGTTGTTTTGTAAATGTTATATCTCATGAACTACGAGACCAATTAGGTTGGTTTCACTTCTGGAAGTTGACTTATTGAGTTAGGAACCTAACCCAAGTGGTCTTGCATTTATTGGATTTTTCGTTTAACGGGAATTTCAAATAACATTCTGTTGTGCATGAATTTGACTGTTATGAGTTTGCTGTAATGATTTGATGATTGTGAGAAACCTATGTGAAATAAAAATATAATAAAATATGTTCTGGAAACCTAAGACATATATGCCTCTGTGATGATTTTTGGTAAATTAATTGTGATGCTATGATCGGTGAGATAGTACAATCTTTCAAGTAGAATTTCTGTCTCGGTGAAACTAGCTGCTGAATGTTGTAAAAATACATGAAACATGATACTTGCTATATAATTGTTATGTTTTGACCACATTGCCCTTGCGGGGAATAATTGCTAATTGATTGTCATAATTTGACCAAATTGCCCTCGTGGGGAATAATGGCTAGTTAATTTTTATGTGTTGACCAAATTGCCCTTACGGGGAGTAATTGCTAGTGATGTACTTTATGAATACATGACACGTATATAATTGCTTACACATGTAACGTATCACAAATACCTTTGTTAAAGTCACACACGATTCACAAACGAAACACGAAACATGTTATGTGCATAGGTATTATGTGCTGGGTCTAGAGACTCGATAATATTCCGACACTTAGAAAAATCTCTTTGTTGTTTTAGAACGCTAGAGAGAGTTTTTCTGTGACGCGCATCTTGGTGATTTAATTTGGGAATTTATTCGCAAACAGTGAGTTTCACTTTCCCCTTTTAAACTTTTTTAACGCTTTTCACTTGGGGGAGATAACATACTCCGAAACGCATTTAAGATTTTGTTAATATAGATTATATATCACTTGTAAAGACTAAGTGGCAAACGCGTTAACTAAAGTCCTTCATTCATATCGAACCGTTTAATATTGGATAATAGCGAGTCATTGTTGAGTAGTACTACTGGGTTTGACAAACCCCACCCAACACTAAACTCGACTGGAGGTCGAGTGGGTGTAATCTTGGCTAAACACATACCATGGTATGGATGACCTGGTGGCAAGGCAAATGATAAACAGTCAGCTTTGGTGTCGAACACTTAGTAATACTTGTTTTATAGGCTAGCTACCTATAGATATATAATTGACATAACACTATCTGGTAACGCAAAACGCTGTAACGCAAAACGCTGTAACTCAAAACGCTGTAACGCAAAACGCTGAACGCAAACGCTAAACGCTTTATTTTATATAAACTTGTGAACTCACCAACCTTGTGTTGACACTTTTAGTATGTTATTCTCAGGTAGCCGAGGCGGGCGTGCGGTTTAGGAACATGCATTGCTTGAAACATTCTAATTATGAAAAATTTATTTTAAACTATTATCATTGGATTTTAAGTCGTCCTGCGTGACGTAACATTGTCTGCTATGGTTTTACACTTCCGCATTTAACTACTCGTAAATGTTTTCATGGTTTTGAAACTTTGTTTTATGGTTTGATTATAACTAATGATTCCGATCCTGTTAGTTCACACCCTCTGACGGTAAAACTCCGTTAGTGGATTTTGAGGGTGTGACATTTAAGCTTTAAGCTTTAAGCTTTTTCAACTGACCTAAAAGCTTCAAGCTCCTTGAACCAAACAAGACTTTTAATTGAGTATGAGCTTTTTCTTAAAAGCTTGAAGCTTGTAGCTCCTAGGGTATGTTTGGCAAAACTAGCTGGTAGCTGTTAGCTGGTAGCTGGAAGTTGTAGCTGGTGGCTGTAGCCTTTTAGATTATTTAGGTGTTTGGCAGAGTAGCTGGAGCTTTTAATAAAATGTATAAAATGACCAAAATTGACATAACTAAAAAAAACATAATACTAAATGTAATCTCACACACACACACACACACATATATATAAGTTCTGAAAAATAAATAAAACATGGTCATTTTCAATTAAATAAAACATAGTCACTAACAAACAGTCAAGACCATAATATACTACTATTAACTCATTAATGTCGTGCATTCCATATCAAAGTAGCAATATTGTTGCGAACCTGCTTCATCTCATTCGTTGTTCCTTCAAATAGACCATTCGCGTTTGTTTCATGGTTACTAATATCATCCAGTCCATCTCGTGGTATGTAGTTTGGATGTTGCTCCATTGTAGTAAACAAGATATCTTCTTGACAATTTCGTATATAGTTATGCAGTGAAAATGTAGCCATGATAACATCAAGTTGTGTGTGCACGCTATACTTGGGCATTTTACCAAGTATCTTAAATCGTTTCTTCAAAATTCCAAAGGACCTCTCAATATAACTGCGTAAATATGAATGTGAACGGTTGAAAGCTTCTTGCATATTATTCGAGGGCTCTCTTTGAAATTGAGATTGATGATATCTTGTCTTTGAATATGGAACAAGGTATCCATTTCTGCCTGGATATCCTTTATCAACCAAATAATATCTACCTGATAAAGGAGTTGAAAAACAAAAGGTTAGAAATTTATTAAAGAGTAAAATGAAACAATTCCAAATATATATATGTAAACAGTTCCAAATATTACCTTCAGGTGGGTGTGGGAAGTTGAATTTACTATTTTGGGTCGCGTTAATAAAAACACGTGTGTCATGTGCTGATCCCTCCCACCCGATTGATACGAATGTGAAACACATATCGAAATCACATGTTGCCATTACGTTGAAAGTTGGCACCCCTTTTCTACCAATATAAGGTAGTTGTTGACTCTCTGGGATGCAGGCCCCAATATGTGTATCGTCAATACATCCAATACAATCCTAAATATAATTTGAAATTAGTTAAGTAAAAAAGTACACAAGCATGAATGACATTAATCAATTTAATACCTTGAAATACGACATGTATCTATTGTCGTTCAATATTTGAGGTGGTACAAATTGAAAAGTTGTATCTTTTGGTCTTATAATGTCGCGTGCTAGACCTTGAAAACCTTTATCTATACCAGTTATTGCCTCTAAAACTTCATGAAATGCTCTGCTAATACTCTCCCCAGAACGTTGAAAATGCTCCCCAACATCCCTGTTAGATAAACCCAATGCCAATGTATACAGAAATATCCCCACCTTCTCAAAAGTTGGCATTCTATCACTCGACTGCAATCCATAGTTTGATTCAAGCACTCTGCATAATTTCATAAACACGTTTGGATGCATTCTGAATACATTTACACATCGTATAGGATTGCCATTTAAAACTTCCATTATCCAAGCCTGTCCCGTTTGTGATGATGTCATGCATGGTTCCTTGTATATATACTAATAAAAGTATGCAGCAACTAGATCACTTGTATAGGTTGAATCCAACAAAAAGTTATAACAATGCAATTTGTGCTTCTTCTTGCTTGTTTCATTATCCATAACAAACCTGGTAATAAATCAATATCAGCTTAACATATAAACACATAAATAGCTAAAAGATAAACTCATAAATAGATTAACATATAAAGACGTAAATAATATTCTTGCATAAATACAAATTAAAATAAAAGAGATCAAATAACTTTCATAGTCACGGCAATAAAACATCAAGGTAAAAAAAACAATAAATCAATCCAAGAGCAATAAAGTTCAAATAAATAGAAACAATAATGTCTTCATAACATGCCCTCAAAGAAAACTTTAGTCGGTGACCCTTTGCTTTCGTTGCAACCACGCTAACCTACTATGATCATGTCGCATGTTTATAAACATTTCTCAGTTCACGGGATCTTCAAATAAGTCCATTGCAAATAACCACAACTCCTCATCTTCTCTCATTAATCCTGTATCTACCATCTGGTTAAGCACACCTATAGCACCTTCAATACTAAACTTAGTACTTTGACTAAGTTTGGAAGAATCTGATTCTAATATTTCTAGAGCACGTTGTTGATACATATTACTTTGAGTTAAATGGTCTTTAAGCATTGAAGCTCCCAATGAGTCTCTTCCTTTACGTTTCATCTTAACAGATGTAGGCTTAGTGTTTACTTTAGTAGGCATCTTAATTTTTTTGCCACCTCACTTGGGCTTGATGTTGATGCATTAGGTTGACTTACTTCATTCAAAAAGTCAGCGTAGAAATTGTTTCCTCGAGTTTCCAAGTTTTCTAGATTAGAAAGTGTATCATTGTATACATGATAAGCATTTGCATCATCACCTCCCTCAACATCGCCATCCTCAAGGTTCTCAACATGCACCTCACTGAATGTCGTTGGATCCATAGAGGGTGCCACACAAGTTTCCCCACTAGCAACTGCATCTCCAAATAATTGATCCCACTCTTCTTGTAGTTGTATAGATGGTTGATTATTTTGAATTGCTAGAACTTTCGGGTTTTCCTACACAATATAATGGTGACTATTTAGTTATCATTACTACTGGAATATTATACGGTATTTAAATTTTAAATGAGTTATTTTTGTCACCTGAATTTTTAGTTTCCACCACTCATCAGAACAACTAAGTTGCTTGGTACTTTCATTCCAGCCTAAACCAGTCTCTCCGTTCTTAAGTGACTTCCAAAGGTTGTACTCTTTTCTCATATGGTCATATTTGTTCTTCATAGCTTTGTCACTGACAAATTTATGATTTATAACATTTTCAAACTCTGGCTGAAGAGAAACCCATTTGAATGATGAAGTTCAACCATGCTTCGTTATATATTTGTTTAAAAACCGACATAATTCTAATACCATTTCTTTTGTTCAATTTTCTCTTTTCCCTTTCTCTTTTTTGGAATCCATCTAGTAACCGCGCATACATATACATACAATTTACAAATATAAAAAAAAAATTAAAATCAGCTACAAACATATTCAACAAATAATAAACTAGAAAAGCAAACCTAATCAAAAAGTTTCCTGCTTATAAATTAAGTTCTAATCACTAAAGTATAATTTTTCATTAGGCAAGATGTTATAGGATGACCTATTTAACCTATCAAGCATTATATGTTTCAAAGGGGCCGAAGCGGACTGCAGGTGCAGGTCAAAACTGAGCTTCAAAAGTGTATGTGTAAGTGTATATATAAAACTAAAACCTTAATAATATTCTCAACTCTCTCTCTATGTAACCGGATTCAGTTTCAACATCTGCCTGCCTGCAGTTGAAGAAGATTGTAACAAGATCCTCACAGGCAAGCCAAGTACTTTACTTTGTTGTCTTTTATATTAATTATAAAACACAAACATGATGATTACTTATGTTCTGTTTTACTTTACTGGCTTTAGAAGAAGATCTGTTACTGTTTCTAATTTATTCATACATCATTCATATTTTTTTGTATGTATTGTTTGTTATAGGAAACCATGTTTTAAACCAACCCGAACCAGATTAACCATTTCTGAATCCACCCGTTCTGACCCGAACCCGCTCAACCAGACCCGTTTGCCAGTCTTATACTTTTTAGTATTCTAGTTTGCTTCCAACTAAAAATCAATATATATTTAGGAAACTGTTGCTTAGGCCTGTAAACGAATCGAACGAACACAAACACTTAATGGAACACATATTTTGTTTTCGTGTTCGTTTATTTAAAAAATGAACAAGTTCGTGTTTGTTTATGTCATTTGTTTAACTTCTAAACGAACAGTTCACACTTCACAAACATAAATGAACAAACAAAATTGAACATATATAAACAATGTAAATGAACACAAACAAACATAAATGGACACACTTAAATGAACACGTTTAAATAGACCGAGGTATTTAAATCCCCGGGGCCCGTCCTCGCATATTACTAATTATGCCTTATCTAGGGTTAACTAGCTATTATGACTGAAACTTAAATATTTTGATTATTAACTAAAGCACACCAACTGTTGGAGAATATGTCAATTATTATAATTTACAATTAAATTAACAAACTTTACATCATTCTGTTGCAAATAAACAATTCATAAAAACACAAAATGAACCAACTTTTCTAGCCCATGAGTCAAGACTCACTTTCCAATTGAACCCAGATGAATCAATTGATTAAACAGTAATAATGCATATTAAAAATAACTTTAGTTAGCCATGATAACTACTGCAGTAACTAACTATTTAAATAGTTAGCCATGATAACTATTTAAATGCTCTGCATTGTCCAAAAAAAGTCAGTAACTAACTATTTAAATAGGTCATCCTTTAGTTAGCCATGATAACTATTGCACCCCTAAAACGAGCCGAGCCAAGCCCGAGCTAAACTAGGCTCGAGCTCGGCTCGTTTAACTTACACAGAGCTCGATCTCGGCTCGTTTCGAGCTCTATTTTCAAAGCTCGAGCTCGGCTCGTGAATGGATTTTGAAGCTCAAGCTCGTCTCGGGCTCGGCTCATTTACTATTTATTAATTATTTTTTTATATAATAATAATTATCTTATATATTTTTTCCTATTATAATTTTATGTATAAAAGAATATATAATTTTATAATTTTTTGTATATAATAATAAACGAGCCGAGCCGCTCACGAACTACTCGAGATCGACTCGTGTAAAACCGCGATCGAGCCCAAGCTCGAGTCTAAAAGTAAGCACGCTTAATAAACAAGCCCGAGCTTCACTTATCGAGCTCGAGCCGGCTCGCGAGCCTAAACGATTTCAACTTAGTATTAAATAAATAATCAGTTCTCCCTATTTTCATTAGAAAAAAGTCAGTAACTAACTAAAGGATAGGGGTGCAAACGAGCCGAGCCGAGCCCAAGCTCAGCTAGGCTTGAGCTCGGCTCGTTTAACTTACACAGAGCTCGAGCTCGGCTCGTTTCGAGCTTTATTTTCAAAGCTTGAGCTCGGCTCGTAAATGGATTTTGAAGCTCGAGCTCGGCTTGGGCTCGGTTCATTTACTATTTATCAATTATTTTTTATATAATAATAATTATTTTATATAATAATTAACGAGCCGAGCCGCTAGCGAACTACTCGAGATCGGCTCGTGTAAAACCTCGATCGAGCCCGAGCTCGAGTGTAAAAAAATATAAATAGCTTCAGATTTCTAATAGTATGACATTCAAGACAGAAGATATGATTTATTATAATATCATCTACAACCTAATTTTGTATTCATCATTATAGATTACATAGAAAGTTGAGCAAAAATTCTGCAGAATTTAGTTTAATAAGGATAATGATCCAAAGCAATTGAAGATCTAAATAATCAATTAAAATCAAATTAGCCGATGCACACAGTTACGTATCATCAATCAAATCGTAAAAACATATATTATGCATAATCAATGAAATAAAATTAAGTAATAATTGAAGATCATATTCTTACCTTTAACCTTGCTTGAACTGAAGGAACGTATAGAAACAGAATAGTAAAGACGTGAAGGAAGATGGGATAGAATAAAAAATAATTAGGTAATTATAATCCCTAAAAGGTTGTAGACTTTTTAAACGCTACTATTAGGAGCGTTTCAACATGGAGCTTTTTCCTCAAATATAAAAGCTTATAGCTCCTCTAACTAGACACTAACCAAACAAGGCTTTTTATTAAAAAAGAGCTTTATCTTAAAAGTTTGTAGCTAGAAGCTCCTAAAGCTTCTAAAAGCTCATTGCCAAACATACTCCTAAAAGCTCCTAAAAGCTTCATGCCAAACATACCCTTAGTAGTGATGGCAACTTCTAATAAGACTCAAAACGACAAAACTTGCTTATTCCAAGAAAAAGTTAACATTTTTATTTGAAGGGTTGGCTTTCATTTTCAGGCTTAATCCTCTAAAAATCGAGATGTTTTTAAGGCTGATAAGGCTAGGTATCTTGTATATATTAATTAGGACCGACTTAGGGGCTGTTTGGTTCATTTAAATCTGAATGAGTCAGATCTGAATGAGTATCTGTCCCATTCAGCAACAACACTAAGTCTGAATGATTCAGACCTAATTTTAACCATTCAGATGTTTTTCTGTTTGGAACCAAACAGTCTGAAGTCTGAATGAATCAGATGTTTACATCTAAATGATTCTATTCAGATGTAAACAAACAACCCCTTAATGTTGGTCTTTGTTTCGCCTAGTTAGTTATAGCTATGGACCATCATGTCTTTCATTTGTTTTATAAAACGCATTTGCTTTTCTATAATGCTGTTTGATTTTCTTTTATTTAAAGTATCCAGTAAATATAGTTTACAAGCTTGGTTTAAAAGGTACACATGATTTAGGTAAATTAAAATCACTTTATTTATAAAATCCCAAATTATTATATTAATATTGACTTTTGTAGTTATAACTAAACTAGTTATATGTTTAATTTACAAAATCTAACATTTGTTTTCCAACTAGTTTACCACAAACCAGCTTAGTTGACCTAAATCGATTTAGTATATTTGACTTTCCATGAAAGGGGTAAACTACTAAAATATATTTTAAGATAATTTTGTATCTTTTTTGTTTTCAAGAATTTAGATTTTAATCTAAAGAGGATGCAAGATAAAAGAATATTTGGTCAACGTTTGGATGGATGTGTCTCAAATAATAACCACACCCGACCTCAAGCAATATCTTCGGGTCCACCCACTAATAGCCACAATCATGCTCTCTTACCCATCTTTTCTACATATAAAATCAAGGAGTTACTTTTCCACAAATAATATCAAGGAGCCATCACCACTTTGATAAGAAGATAACGTGGTCAGATCTCAGAAACTATACCTTAAGTTACTTTATATAAAGGTTTATTATTATTTTTTCTAATGTTAGAAGATTTAAATCATATTTATATATATGTGATCATATATATTTTTGGGTTTAAGCCTGTCTGCTATCCTAGATGAAACAACACTCGGTAGATTAGGCCCGGATGACATCAAACCCCCTTGAAAGCTTTTTAGAGATTTGGCTAGTGTTTGTCGTTCAAATATTTATATATATATCGAAGAGTTTGTATAACTATTTTGAATGATTTAAAGGTATAGGTTTAACTTTATTTTTTTTTTCTTAATTTTAAGAGCAAAGTTTCACCTTTTACCTTACACTCACAAGTTCACATTTGTACACACCAAACCACTAATCAATAAGTCTCTTTTCTTCCGTAGAAATATTTGAATAACTGCCAGAGTTTAGTCACAGTAAAAAATCATCTTTTACCATAACAAAACTAACGATGTTTTGTCTTACAAAAAGGTTATGTTCACTTGAAATGTTCTAGTTTTAACACCCATGGATCATTAATCGGATTCTTGCTTCAACAAAGATTTTCGAAGCAAACAAGCAAAATCAAGAGAAGACGTTGATGCTAAAAATCATGAACAAAAACGAATGTATAGTTAATTTGCTTGTAAGATGTACAAATTATTCCAAATAACATATTACCAAAAATAATCTATCTAGGTGAAATGATCGACATTGAATACGAAAACGATTTTGATGACAAAGAACCGGTACCCAAACAATCACTCAATTGCGACCCTAATCTAGCAACAACCCTCGGTTTCTTCCTATTATTACCATCTTGCCCTACGCCTTCATCACCATCCTCTTCATCAATGTTCAAGAGATCAACCACTATCATTTGAGTCTCCGGCGGCTCAGCGACCCCCGCCCGCCCTTCCAGCCACTTCACCACCTCCACCATATTCGGCCGCCTTCGCACCTTCTCTTGTATGCACCACAATGCCACATGCACCATCTTCCGCACTTCCTTTTCATCAATGCCTCCATGGTCCAACAACCGTTGATCTACGACCTCCATTATCCGCCCCGCCTTCATCTTCTCGGTAACAATCTTCGGAAAGTATTGAAATTTCCTCTTTGACCGGTCAACGCCCCCGCCCGTGTCTATAACCGTCACGTTTCTACGCCCACCAATGATCTCTAGCAACACCATCCCGTAACTAAAAACATCAGACTTCTCAGTAACTCCGAGTTCTAACAACCACTCGGGCGCCAAGTACCCCTTGGTCCCGCGTAGAGTTGTCAGAACCCGGCTCTGGTCACGAGATATCAACTTAGATAACCCGAAATCCGTCACGATGGCACGGTGATTCTCGTCTAAGAGAATATTCTCCGGCTTCACGTCCAAGTGGACCACCTTTGACCGACAGTTATGGTGTAAATACGCCAACGCTTTCGCTACGTCTAGCGTGACTGCCGACCGCAGCCGCCACGACAGGCATCCGCCGGATCTACCGGATCCGGCGGAGTTTCTCCCGGACGAAGGGCGTGAGAATATCCAATTCGCTAACGACCCGTTCGAGATGTAGTCATAAACAAGAAACCTTGAATTGTTATGAATGCAGTATCCTAAAAGTCGTACAAGATTCATATGCTGGACGCTGGCAATGGCTACGATCTCCGACCGGAACTCTTTCTCCCCTCTCTCCTCTTCATGTTGGATTCTTTTGACCGCTACTGCGGTCCCGTCTTTTAATATCCCTTTGAAAACGAACGCGGAGGCGCCTTTACCGATAAGTGATTTCCAGTTGTCGGTGGCGTCTTCGAGCTCCTTGTACCGGAATTTTGTCGGGAGTCCGGCAACTTTCCGGAGGAAACTATACTCGATCCGAAGCTCTCTGCCTTCGGACACGAGTCTAGTTTCCATGACCAGCCGTCTGTGGCGGAGATGTCGCCGTATTAAGTAGACGGCTACAACGGCGAATATAGCCGCCACAGCGGCGCCAACTATTAGAAAGAATGATCTTGATCGATCTAGCACCACCCTGGCGACTATTATGACTATGACGAGGAACAATATTGCTGCTGTGAAGATAATATTAGCTTTTCTGTCCTCCATTAAAACAACTTCATAATACGAGTATACAAATTATATCAAAATTTGTGTAGATTGTTGGGTCTGAAAGAAAATTATCATGAATTGTATAGACCATAAAACTAAATTCTTGAATAAATCGTCGGTGTGTAATATTTGACTCATTAAAGGGTTGACATTTTCTTCTAGCTTTTCCAATTTGTTTATTAGTGTACCTTGGATTGTGATTTGACATACGTATTTTTTTTTCTTTTTACAAATTTGATATTTTTTAATTATAAAATTTATGTCCCATGTGACTTCATCAAATGTTTATTCACAACTTTCATCTTCAAATTCAAATACTTTAAAATTTTATAAAATGTGCTTGAATGAAAATAATATTGACTTTAAATTATTAGTAGGTGTACACCGTAATACATGTGTAATATATAATTTATAGCTGCATCATTACAATAATGATATTAAAATAAAGACGAAGACTAAGATATTATACTTTTCTTTTTGTTATTAAATCCAATCTTACATAATAATAACAACATATAATAAATAAAAAGTTGACCAAGTATCAGGTTAATATTATGAAAATTGCAAAATCGTAATTTATCTAGATCATCTAGTGTTGTATCACGTACATAAATTGATAGCCGTGAATTGTTTCTGTTATAGACTTAACAACATTTAAAATATACTAAAACATGCACTAAAACTAACACAATCCGGCTTTTTATGGTGCACATGCGTTTCTAGGCGGGCTATCCCCCCTCGTAATCAAGACCTGCTTATGTGTTTTATTAACTTTTTTTAAATTTATTACAGTTGGACGTCTTGTCCCATGAGTCGTAGTTTGTAAATAACGACTTTAGAAAAGATGGCCTTTTAGCCAGTATCAGGGCTGAACATTTATGCCGAGGCTGCCCCTTTGATCACATCAGCTACAATTGTTTAGGAACATTTTTTCCTCACCTTGTGAAGGTGTATGACATACAAGTTATGGGGACCATTTATGATTTATCCATTAATAGTTGTTTGATAGGTATAACTTCATTAGACTTCTTTCATTATGAATTTATGATTTATATTCCTTAGGGCACCCGGGGCACCGCGTGATGGAGCTCCCATCACGCGAAAAAGAAGTGTTTTGCGTGATGGGTGTCACGCTTGATGAATGGGTGTTTCCAAGGAATGTAGCTATTGGATGTAGCCGTTGGCGAGGAGGGGGGGGGGTTAAATAAAAAAAACCAATATAAAACCAAAACAAAAACATAAACCAAATCCAAATCAAAACCAAATCCAACTCAAAAACACTCTCAAACTTCCCCTTCATTCACAACAAAAATATGGAATTTCCGAAACACTCGATGTCCTTAGACACCGATAGTTCTTCGTCTTCGGACGATGACATTCTCGAATGGCTCCCGTTGCTATATAAAGAACTTGAAGGCCCGAGCCGTCCATAGAAAAAAGTGGTGGTGCGTGATCGTATACATGCCCACGACGTACTAATGAACGACTATTTTGTGGAGGAGCCGAAATACAATGACGAGACATTTAGGGAACGCTTTCGTTTGCCGAAATCTTTATTCTTAAAGATTGTAGCCGACGTCGAAGAAAATGAAGAATGGTTTCAAGAATCTTACGAAGCGAGAGGCAAACGAAGTTTTACGGCGCTTCAAAAATGCACATCCGCTATTCGTCAACTAGCGACAGGTAACCCACCCAACCAACATTTATTGTAACTTTTAATTTTTTAATTCTAATTTTTAAGTTGAATTATGTTCTAGTAACTATTGTTGAGGGATCAACCGCTATTGATCCAAATTTGACAACTTAGGAAAGTTGAGGGATCAAAAATAATAACAAGACAAGTCATGAGAAATATTAAATAAGGAAATGTAAGAAAAATAAGGAAATAAAAATATTTCTTAAGTTAAGTTTATTTACATGAAAAGAAATTCCATCCCACTTTGGAAGATGTAAGAAAGTGGAAGCATTCCACTAAGGTATAAATAAGGGAAATGGAATCCATCCCACATTGGAAGTGGTAAAGAAATTAAAGCTCTTTATAAGAAATAGAATTTCCATAGTTATATTCTTTTATGAATATCATGCACCAAGTGGTCCTAGCGGAGGGTGCGTAGCACCCGACGCGCATGCGCACGCGCACGGGCTCAGGCTCGGGGGAAGACGAGGACGAGGACGAGGCGAAGGTGACGGCGACGGCGAAGGGCGTTGGGCGCAATATGGCGCTTTGATGGCGCACTTTGCACTTAGTATTTTTGGACAATGAGAATTAGCCTAGAAATGACAAGCTATCAAAGACGAAGGGCTAAAACTGAAAAATAATATTCAGGGACCCATCGCGCTACGCGATGAGTCCAAGTGGCGACACGTGTCACGCTCTGGTGACACGTGGCAACACGACGGGACACGTGGCAGAATGTGTCAGACCACGTGGCGACACGTGTCAGAATGGTACCCGTCGCGGTACGCGACGATGTTGGAAAAGGTGCCCATCGCGTACCACGATGGGACACAAATTTGGCTATAAATAGAAGGGGGTCGACTCATTTGCATACACACCTCCCACTCTCTCTCTAGATTTTTACTCTCTCTACCTCGGTTTGTGTGCCGAACACCGTCTTGCATGTCACCGACCCGATAAATAAAACATCGTAATCCGTGCCAAATACCCAGCGTTTTCCTCGAAGTTCGTGCCACTCAAAAGTAACCCGACATTATGTCTCGAAGTACGTGCACGACCCGGCGACCGAACATTGCCTCGATTTGCGTGCCAAGGAAGGTGGATCAAGAACGCCTCAAGAAACGTACAGATAGAGTAGAAGTGCTGCCAGTATAAACTTAGGAAATCTAACTCCGAATACCCGTGCGAGGTAAGGGGTTCTGCCTAAGTTATTATTATATTTTTATAAATGGCTTAGACCATAGTCGAAGTTATAGCTGAACCTTGATTACGAATAAGTATAATATAATCTTTCTTAAGCAAAGGTTATAGTCAAAATAGTATTTCTTTATGACTAAGAAATATAATACAAGAGATTATAGTTATGAAATTAATGTTTCTTCTTGAAGAAGAAACTCAGTATAGACGTTTCTTCTTGAAGAAGAAACATAGCATATAATTGGTAAATGAAGTAAAGGACTAAAGGTCCAAATGTTTTAAAGAAACAAATGATTTTATCAAGGTTAAAAGCTATACGAAATAGACTAAAGGTCTAAAGCTAGATCGTTGATCTAGTTATTTATATAAAAGTTATTCTCGTACTATAGGTCCGAGGTAACGAAACAAGAAGAAGAGAACAGAAAACAGGAATCAGTATCAGAAACTGATTATAAACAGAAAAGGTGAATACGCCCCAAACCTTTTACAAACTATTTTAGAGTCAGAATGTTTGCATAGGATTTACGAATCCTTAAAACTTTGTGTTACAATAATAAGAAACTGACACTCTGATTAAGAGTATATATGTGTCTGGATCCATTTATACATGGTGACTCGGCATTTCCCCGAGGCTATGCATATCATCAACATGCCTCTGAAGGTCTACGGGACTGTTCAGAGAAATGATATTGTGTATATAATTAATTGTACATGGTACCTAGGGTAATTTGATCCCAATTTAGTTGGGTGCCTAATGAGTAGTCACAAAGGTATCATTATTGGTTTCACAAAGGTATTGAAAAAGAGATTTTAGAGTTAGCGTTATTCACCATCTTTGTGCTGACGTATTTTCCCACCCATGTTACAGGGAAACAAGGAAGGTTAGAACACACAAGCAAGAAGGAATAGAAGATTTGAGTTATAGTCATTAGATGCTATCTGATGGCTTAGATATTTTATTTCAAAATATTATAAAGAGTTATGTTTTCTAAAGAAATGTATTGTGAACGATGGACGGGTATTTAAACCCGACTTTTTAATAAGTTTTCAAAGTAATAATATTTTATTAAAGACTTCCGCTGAAATAAAACCCGCTACTCTGATGTATTTACAAAACACGTACCAACTATTGGTCACACGCCTAGGCCCTAAATTGGGGTGTGATGTAAGGCCCCGTTACCGGTAGCCCTACTTTCGTGTTGGATTTACTCATAAACGCAGTTCTAATATCAGAGTTAATTAAAATATTCGCGGAATATAAAAGCTTTCGTAAAACATTTCATAACAAAACACATCTTGTCTTAAAACAACATCTTGTCTTTCAAAATAAACAAAACGTTAAACTTAAACGTCTTGAGTCTTCCGATGCTAGCCTCTTATTCAGTGCCACATATCTCCTCAAGCGAGCTGCCTCATCCTACTCATCTGCGTGCATACTTAAAGTCAGCTACGCTGAGTGAGGTCTAGTTAATCATACATTATACAATACACACAAACTTATATTTTTTCATTCATACTTTCATACTTTCATACTTTCTTTTGTATTAACTTGCTTTCATATCTTACGTTATAAAGAGCATTACGCCCTACATTCCTCAAGTATTATTAGGGCTCGGTACCCTCCTTCCTCGAGTATTATTAGGGCTCGGTACCCTCCTTTCTCGAGTATTATTAGGGCTCGGTACCCTCTTTCCTCGAGTATTATTAGGGCTCGGTTGCATCTTTCCTCGAATATTAGTAGGGTTCGGTTCCCTAGTTCTCGAATATTAGTAGGGTTCGATTCCCTCTTCATTACCATACAACCATACATCATACCTCGAGTATTATTAGGGCCCGGTACCCTCTTCGTAACCATACAACCATCCTTTCCTTCTTTTATTAACTTTATCACATTCATACACATAAGCATACATATCATACTTACCGTATACATAGCGTTACAACCTGACAGTACATGCAATATCCGAAGATCGTTCACGTACCATCAGACAATCCTTCATACATTTCACATTATTCACATAAGGCATACACTTATCTCTTAGGATAAGCGTATTAACAAACATATTGAGTATGCACACAGCCCCGAAAACATAACACATAAATGGGGCTAGAAACTCACCTGAATCCTGTTACGCTCTCCGTTAATCGTTATTCCCTTCTTGAGCTGTGTACGGCTAACTGTATAATATTTACACGTATCAATTAACTACTACTACTCACATTGTATTTCTATCTTTATATAACCCACAACGAACGGGGGTCCGGGGGCAGCGCCCCTGGCAGCGGGTTCTAGGGGCGGCAGCCCCTAGCAGGGTCCAAGGGGCAGAGCCCCTGGCTGGGGTCGAGCTACCAGGTCAGCTTGGAAAAATTTTATTTCCATTAACTGTCTTAACACATTTTTCATTAGGTTTTTAATTTACTTTCTAATTTGCTAACTCCAGCGAACTTATCATTAAGCGAACTTAACATTAAGCGAACTTACTGTAAGCGAACTTAGTGTTAAGCGAACTTAACATTAAGCGAACTTACTGTAAGCGAACTTAGTGTTAAGCGAACTTAACATTAAGCGAAGTTAAGCATTCAGCGAACTTAACTCAGGCGAAGTTAGTGATCGGCGAAGTTAACCCTAGGCGAACATATGCCAGGCGAAGTTGAGCATTAGCGAACTTAGCCTTAGGCGAAGTTATCATGGGCGAACTTATCACTAGGCGAAGTTACAGTTAGGCGAACTTGGCTTTATGCGAACTTGCATGAAGGCGAAGTTATGGCTTGCAGGCGAAGTTGCCCAGCTGCCGTCTCTGTTCAAACTTAATCACCAAAATCACCCTTATTTCATCTAGAATTTCTTGGATATTACGTTAACTAACTCCGCGATCATTCCCATGGCCTAGTTCGGGTAAAACTTAGCCCGGAAAGACATAAAGTTTGGAGCTTTCGGCTTAAAACGTTTAATAACAAGTCGCCGTACATAGCCAGAGGTTTGTCAAGTTCATTTCCAACATCAAGTTTGTTACTTTACGTTTCGTTTAGACCTGATTTACTTTATGTTTAAGTTTCAAAGCTAACCGATCCTAAAAGCGTAAACTTTAAGGTAAAAGGCATACCTTTACGCGTTCGGTGTGGTCGCGGTTTGCTTGGTTATCTCGTATCTAGATCGTATATCGAAGGTCTAATAATGGTTGGCTTGATTTTGGACTCGAGTCCCGTTCTCTCTCTCTCGTGGCCGTGTGAGGTGAAGGATGTGTGTGTTTTTGAGTGTGTAGAGATTAAGATGGAATGAAATGAGGTTTAGGGTTTTATGGTGGTTTAGGAGGATATTTATACCTCTTGAAGCCCGTGGACCTAAAGCCCATTACCACTTAATCCACCTTAATTAATCTAAATCCATGATCCGTTCTTTACTCGATATTAAATAAATTAATAACGCGAAACCACTAAACGTAACTTTCTTATTTAACATTATAATATTTTAGGATGTTACATGTGACAGTACTTGCAAGAATTCGTGGAATATTGTACACAATTAATATTCATATCTATAATTTTCTTATTCTGATAAATTAAAATAAATTGAACATATGACAGACTGAGACGGCTTCTCACTACCAAAACTCCCGCCTAAAATTTCCCTCTTCTGATACTCGCGGTGCAAAATCCCTATTCGAATCCATACCCCTTATTCCGGGTTAAAAAATAATCTGATTTGATTCTAGGGTTTTATCTTCGTTCTATGCCACTATTGAAGCATCAACAAGACAACAACAGGTCATGTATATGCGATTGATCGATTCCTTTATGTCATGATTCTTTATCAGATCCTATTTAATGTATATTCATTCTCTGCCACGATTTCTTGGAATCAAACGGAGAAGATGAGTCAAAACATGGGATGTGGATTTTGGAGTAGAAGATTTGACCATGACCAGCCAATTGTTTGATAAAAGGTATGTTTTATTCAGCTATTTATGAGTTATTTTATATAGATTCTTGAAAAATATGTGTGTTTGTCTTAATTGGGGTTGAAGTTATATGAAAAAATTAATTAATTTGGGTGTTTTTTAGATGGTGGATTCAATATTGATTCGATTCACAATTAGTTAATTAGCTATCAAACAACATTTTCTTTTTCGTGTTTGGATTAATGAAACTTGAGATGATATGTTCAAACTTTCAATTTTATGCGTTTGATCTATTTGGTGTTAAACCAACGAAGGTTTCATTCATATTTATTTATTTATATTTTCACATTAATTCGATTCAAGCACAGGTATCATTCATTTGTATATATTTAGGTTTCATTTTATTAGGTTTCTTGAATTTTGAATTTAAAATAGTCATTTAGGGTTTTGAATTACATATTCAAAGTTTAGCATGCATTTATGCTTTTCAATAAGTGTCTTATAGTTTAACTTATTTTATTTACTGTACAAAGATATGATTTAGCTGATTATATAAACTTTGACTTCTTATGCAGATAAACCCTAAACTATTGATTTTAATATGTTTTGACTATACACATTATTGAAATTATGTATTGAACTTTTATATTTGGGTGATAAATGTGTTTGGGTAATCAATCATTTTCCTTTAATGGCACTCAAAAGCAAATCATTTCTGGTTACACCACATGTTTATCACTAGAGTTTGATGATGCATTTTTAACCTACATTCTATTTTATTGTCATTGTATTTAACTATTGGCCAGCATTGCAAAAACTAATGCCCCTGTTACATGTATCATCAAAATATTAGAAACGTCCATATTAATTTGTTCATTCAGCTAAGTAACATTTATAAATTATTCCTTTAAAAAAAGATACATATTTTGGTTTGAGTCAAAACAGGTTATAAACAAAATTAGTTTGGATCATTTAATAAAAGCATCCATTTTGGCCTAGGTTAAAACGGTTTAGAAACAAAATGACTTCGGATTACAACAGGGATGGGTTCTCACTATTAAAATAAGTATCAATTGTGGTTCGGGTTTTAACGGGATGTAAGCAAAACGGTTTCGGGTTCTTTTAAATAAAGCATCAAATTTGGTTTGGGTTAAAACGGGATGTAAACAAAATGGGTTTAAGTCATTTAAAAATTAGTATACCTTTTGGTTTGGTTCTAAACATGTTATAAGCAAAATGAGTTCAGGTTATTAAAAAAAAGTATTAATTTTGGTTTGGGTTAAAACATCTTAAAAGAAAATGACTTCTGGTCATTCAAAAAGGTATCACTTCTGGTTCGGGTCAAAACGGATCATAAGTAAAATGTGTTCCGAGTCATTAAAAAAAATATCAATTTTGGTTCGTATCAAAGGATCTTATATGCAAAATGAGTTCAGGGTCATTTAAAAAATGTATAAATTTTGGTTCAGGTTAAAACAGGAGTAAAAATGTGTTTAGGTCATACAAAAAAAAGTACCTATTTTGGTTAGGGTCATAACAACTATAAGCTAAATGAGTTAAGGTCACTTTAAAAAGTATCAAATTATTTTCGGGTTTAAACGATTTATTAGCAATATAAGTTCGGGTCATTAAAAAAGTATCAATTATGGTTCTGGTTAAAACGGATGTAAGCAAAATGTGCTCGGGTCATTTAAAAAAGTATCAGTTTTGTTAGGGTTAAAACAGGTTGTAAGCAAATTGAGGTTATTTGAAAAATGTTTTAATTTTGGTTCAGGTTAAAACGGTTTAAAAGCAAAATGACTTCGGATAATTAAAAAACCTTTTGATTTGCGTCAAAAATAGGTTCTTAGGATTTGTATAATAGCTGATAAGTACAAAAATTCAACATTCTTTTTTTTAGAAAACCTGAGTTGTACCATATCTTTTAAAAATTGTACGGATAGTTAGTTAAACTTATTTAATATTGTAATTTTATTTATTCTAAAAAGTACACGAGCTATGAATTGAATCATCCATGAATTTATAGACGATCAAGTAATATTAAATCATAATAGGATATTAGGATGGTGTATACAAGTGTTTATACGGTTTAGTAAAAAAATTGGCTTATTTTGCACATTTGTTTCAAGCAATTTGATTATTGATTTGAGTTTTAATAACTCCGGTTGTTTTGATACAGGAGTATGCTAAATATATGTTGAGTTTGATGTTTTCACCAAATGCGTTGGTGTTTCACGATAATATTCTACTCTACTCCCATACGCTTTGAAGTTGTTGCTGCTGCATCTGTTTGTTAGGTTTTGAGATCGAACACACTTTTATCTCGTGTTAAATTGGGTTTTTTTATAGGCTTACTTTGGTAGCAAGTTTTGTTGTGATTTATATTCAATTATGATTAGGAAAAACTATGCATACAACTTTAAATGTTGTATATAAAGAAATATTTTCAAAATTGTAAATGTAAAATTTCTTTGTATATATAATATATTTATAACCATACATGCAATACATTATTCCACAAAATACATGTCCTTATTGCTAAACTATTTGGATCATCCCGTGTATTACACGTGTTCTAAAACTAGTATATATATAAATGAAACCTTTAAAAGCTCTCTGGTTGATTCTTACTTTTTTTCAAGCCACCCGAATGCTTTATTTGTAAATGAAAGCTTCTCATGCATTTGACCCGAATTCATGGGTATGGGTCTCACCAAACCCATATAGCCATTAAACGGGTTATAATTAACATCTCACTAAATTAATATTTTTTGCTCAATATGCATTTTACCCGAATTCACATGTAGGGTCTCAACGAACCCAGATAACCCTTAAACGAGTTATAACATCTCATTAAATTAAAAATTAATCTCATCAAATATTTTATATGAAAATTCCTATAAAATAGGAATATACTAAAAAATTAATATCATTCTTTTAAAAATTTGTTTTTAATTAAAATACAAATTTATAGTAAAAAAAAGTGGGTCATGAAGTAACATCGTAAAAGTTCGGATCAAAAATACCAAGTTTTCAAAGTCCAAGGGCCAAAATAAAAATTCTGTTTTCTTTTCCGATCGCGATACGCGATCACTCAAGATCCAACGACATGACGTGGTCTGACAAGAGATACCAAGTTTTCAAAGACCAAGGGCCAAAATAAAAATTCTGTTTTCTTTTCCGATCGCGATACGCGATCACTCAAGATCCAACGCCATGACGTGGTCTGACAAGAGGCACGTGTCTCTACGTGGCACTACCTTAAGACACGTGGCACACGTGGAAAAGCTATATGATGATATGTCAAGCCTAGTCGTGACACACGATGCCTTCCAAGTAGGTCCATCGCGCATCACTACCTATTAAAATATTAATTAAAGATCCATTAACCCATTGCTATACGCGATGGATCTTTATCAAGATTCATCACGTATCGCGATGGGTCAGCTGGACAGCAGTTATAAATAGGCCACCAGCCCCTCTCATTCATCACACAACTTTCACACTCACTCTCTCTCACTAGAAACTTTCTCTTTCTATCTCGATAAACATGCCACCGACCCTCCTCAAAATCCGTTCCCAAAAACCAACGCTATCTTGAATCTCATGCCATAAATCGATGATGTTGCATTGAAGTGTGTGCCATCCCAAGACTACCCGACGTCCCGCCTCGAAGTGCGTGCCGACGAGTTTTGAAGACCGATGAACCTCGTTTTACATGAAAGATGGTGTTGATCAAGATTCTCGAAAAGTGTGCAAGCGTTGAGGTGATGCCCGAGAATTTATAAAAATTATAAGCCAACCAAGGTAGGGTTAATGCCCGAATAAAATATTAACATAATATTAAAAGGCTTAGACCCTAGTAGAGGGTATACTCGATACTTCGAAATTAAATAAAAATAAAGTATAACAAAAAAAAAGTATAAGTAAGAAATATGTGATGTAATATATATCTTTTTATTGATATTATTATTATTTGAGTTTCTTAAATATTAAGTAAAGAAATAAAGTATATGTTTCTTCTTGAAGAAGAAACGTAGTGTTTAAGAAAAATAAACAAGTAAAACTAATGGTTTAAACTTGTTAAAGAAAGAAAAGTACTTTGAACTAAAGGTTCATAAATAAAATATAATTGAGGTAAAGATTATATAAAAGAGACTAAATGTCTTAAGCCAGATTAAAGATCTGGTAATAACAAAAGGTTATACTCGTACTATAGATCCGTGATAGCTCAAGAAAGACCGACCAGTGAAATGAAGCTGATCCTTTAAAGGTGAATACGCACAACTTTTATAACTTGTATTATTGAGTCAAATTAAAATTGATTACATGAGATTACGTATCTCTAAAACATTATAAACAAAAGTAATCGCTAGCCTTAGACTCTGTGCGTTTGTTTGGATCCTTACATATGTGGTTAGACGGTGGGCACACCGCGCCACACCTGGTTATATGCCTCCACCACGATGGGCCGGACCTAAGTTACGTCCGAGAGAGGGTAATCATATGTATACTGATGGTAGCTAAGTAATATCGAACTTTGCGGTGTTTGCTGAGCGGTTTCGAGTAGAGCTTAAGTTTTTAATTGTGTATTATGTTTTTAACTTGATTATTCTTAAGTCACGATGGGCCGAGACCTAAGTTATGTCTTGAGGAGTAATTAAGTAAATAAAATATTTTATGCGTCAGCTTATTCACCAGCATGTATTGCTGACGTATTTTAAAACATTTTTTCAGGTAATGAAGATTAGCCACTTGAAGAATCGAAGTTGACATCTAGGCGATCTGATGGCTCAGATCATTATTGTTAAAACATTAAAATATGTAAATGGTGGTTTGTTAAACAAGTAATCTTTTGTAACATTAAAGCGGGTATTTTATAATCCCGTCTTTTGATATGTAAAAATTAATATTTTAATCCACGCAATTATTTTCGCATTAATCCACAACTCTGATTTAATTACAAAAAGTGAACCAACTTTTGGTTGCACGCCCAGGTTGTAGATGGGGTGTGACAGGTTGGTATCAGAGCCATCGATCTTAGCGAATTAGGTATTAATTGATAATACCTAAGCTTTGATCCAAGTGAATAAGAATTTTCATTATTATTATTATTATTATTATTATTATTATTATTATGTGTTTTTATTATTAGGGTTAAGATAGGCTGATAACTTTTTCTAGCCCTCCTCAATCTAAACCACCCTTAGATGTCTTTCAAGAGAATAATCGACGGCTTCATGCGCGACGCAAGGAGAGCTGGATGCCCATAACCAATTCCGAAGGACAATATGAGTGAAGATTATTATGAAGATTTCTTCAACCAAGATCATCCGATTGAACGACCCACACCGGTTTAGTTTCCCGACACTGAACAACTACCAATCAACTTACCAGATGATCCACCGCTACAAGGGTATGATACCCCAAGAATCTAAAGTTATCATCTGTCAAGCATCCCGGAGTATCATCCGTCCGACATTCCGACATATCACCCGTCTGACATCCCGATGTATCACCCATCCAACATCCATCCGTTCTATGAGTTTTTAGCCAATAAACAACTCAAGGTGGAACCCGAATCCGACTCTTCCGATTGGATGCAATGCCACTCAGATCAAAGACGATGGCATACTGGAACCTCTACTTACAATTCTGTCAATTCTCACCCCTAATGCCGATAATGGACCGTCTCAAAGGCCAAAGATGAGAGTCAACCAACCGTACGGAAGGTACCACATGAACCCAATGGTGAAGGAAACAACAATGGAAGAAGATGATCCAGAAGAGGAAGATCCAGAAGAAGAGGAAGACCCTAAAGAAGATCCAGATGAGGAGATCTCTGAAGCAGTAACAACTCCAAGAGAGGAACCATCAAAATGTGACTGCCTACCAGATAAGGGATGTATGCACCCATTCTTCCATATGAACCTATACTATGATCCCGAAGATCCCTATGTACAAAGTCTACAAGGAATCCAAAACAGATTTCCACCCAATTTCCCACCATTTCAAGGAAAAATCCCTTCAATTGCTGAACAAGCGGATGAGACCCGTCAGCAAGAGGAAGCATATGAGGCCTTTTACAACTATCCGTCTGATGTTACTTTGTCACCATATCCCAAAAACCACTATGACATTGTTATGATGGGATACCGTGACCAAACGCCTCAATACGGTTATCCGAATGTGATCCCGCAATCTCAAGAAGAGCATCTCAACCGAGCACTACATGAGACCGATGAATTGAGGAAGAAGGTTGCCAAAGAAGGGAGTAAGAAGAAGAAGATGAGAGACAAGCTTCTCTACAAGTGCAACAAAATGAAGAGGATGGTCAAGAAGTTCATGAAAGATTAGAAACACCTATGGTGTTAAAAGATGTATATGTAATTTGTAAAATAAATAATGTGTGTAAAAATAAGAATGATGAACATTTAAATAAGAATAGGAAAATATATATATATCAAGTAATGATATATATATATATATATATATATATGTGTGTGTGTGTGTGTAATATGATGTCATATATATATATATATATATATCTTTATGATAAATATATATATAATTAAATAAATAAAAATGTATTATAAAGAAAAGAACGTAAATATTTCAGAATGTCGAATCAAGAACAAAGCAATGCGGAAGCTCCTCGAAAAGGGGAAGAAAACCGCGCTCAGAATGAAAAAAAAAAACAAAAGATACCCGAACAATATATGGATTAAATTCAAGAGATGATAAAGAAAGCTGTGAGAGCCGAGTCACACATTAGAACTCAAACAAGGCAAACTCACTCTACCGAACACTCTCGAAAATCTGTTAAGTCAAAGTCCCGTCCTAACCCATCTCATCCCGAAGAAAGTGTTCATGAATCAAATGTTGATGGCAGTATTAAACAAAAATTTAAGAAACTTAAAATTGAAAGCTGCTCGTTCAAAGATTTCAAAAACTTCGGTCCAAAGGAATTCAATGGCGACAAGGGCGCCATTGCAACACTTAGATGGCTGGAGGAGATGGAGTCGATTGTAATCATCAGCAAGTGTGCCGAGCAATAGAAGATTCAATACACAACACAAATGTTTAAATGTGAAGCTTTGGAGTGGTGGAACACGTTGATCATGAGCAAGGGAAGATAAACGTTATATAACTTGATGTGGAAGAATTCAAAGAAATTGTGCTGGCAAAATTCTGCCTAATGCACGAAACCGATCAAATCCAATCCAAATTTCTTAGTCATAAGGTCATTGGAACAAATATCTGTGAGTACAACACCAAATTCCACGAGTACTATAGACTCGTAGCCCAGCTGGTGACGCCTGAATCCTGAAAAGTAACTCGTTATATATATGGACTTCCGCAAGAAATTTGCGATTTGGTGAGGTCTCACTTGCCTCAGATCCCTGATTTCGCCATGGAATTGGCTGGATACTTAATGAATGGTTTAATCCGTAGTAAGGAAGAGGACAATAAAGTGGTGCCAACAAGCGATCACAAGAAGACCGGAGGTGCCCGATTCAAGGGCAAAGGTGTGGAGCTACCAAAAGCTGGATCCAACTCCAACTACACCGAATGTAAGATTTGAAAATAGTACCACAAGGGCCGATGTCATTTCGCTACGTCTGTGACAACCGTATTTGATTTATGTCACAAACCCGGTCATGCAACGACCGACTGCTGGAAGAAAACAATGACTTGCTACAATTGCAAGGAAATGATACACCTCAGCTTCGAGTGCCCCAAGAACAAACCCGCTGCTGGAGGTGCGGGTGGAAGAGGTAAAAAAAACGAAACGAAGAAGGGAATGCAAGATTCTTCGTTCTTGATACTAAGAAAGTGGCCGACATGCCGGAAACCATCACCGGTACGTTCTTAGTTAATGACACGTATGCTAGAGTTCTATTCGTTTCAGGTGCCAACTTAATTTTTATAGATTATAGTTTTTGTAGTCTTTTAAACGAACCTCTAACGAAATTAAATAAAACTCTAAGCGTCGAGACCGCTAGTGGCGAAATCGTTAAAATCTCCAAAGCCTTAGAAAATGGAAAAATCTTATTAGCTGTCTACGTCTTACCCATTTAGCTATTACCAATGACTCTTGCCGGTTTTCATATAGTACTTGGTTTGGATTGGTTATCCAATAATCATGCTCGTATCATTTGCAATAGCAAAACCGTTGAAATTCAAGCCCCTGATAAACGAACCATTCGAATTGAAGGGGACAAAGACGCTGGTCAAGTTAGCATAATCTCCATGATTAGAGCTAACAAATGTTTAAATCAAGGATGCTTAGCATTCATGGCCTACGTCACCGAAGAATCCAAACCAAAGGAGATAAAGGACGTGCCTATTGTCTCCGAATTCTCCGATGTATTTCCCGACAAACTTCCTGGTATTCCACCCGATCGAGAAGCCGATCTTAGGATTGATCTTATGCCTGCAATTAATCTGATCGCCAAGGCTCCATATCGATTAACACCAACCGAGATGAAGGAGTTAAATAAACAATTAGACGAGCAACTTGAGAAAGGATTCATCCGCCCAAGTTCATCACTGTGAGGAGCGCCGATTCTCTTTGTCAAGAAGAATGATGGATCCATGCGAATGTGTATAGACTACCGAGCCCTAAACAAAGTAACCATAAAAAACCAATACTCGTTACCCCAAATTGACGATCTATTCGACCAACTGCAAGGTGCAAGCTACTTCTCTAAGATAGATCTGCGTTCCGGTTATCACCAACTCAAAGTTCAATCTGAAGATATCCCGAAAACCACATTCTGAACAAGGTATGAACATTATGAGTTTATGGTCATGCCGTTTGTTCTCACTAATTCCCCAGCAACGTTCATGAACACGTAGACGAACTACTCGAGAAAGGTTTCATCCGTCCAAGTTCATCACCGTTGGGAGAACCAATATTATTTGTCAAGAAGAAAGATGGATCCATGCGAATGTGTATCGACTACCGAGCCCTAAACAAAGTAAACATCAAGAACCGATACCCATTACCTCGAATCGACGATCTATTCGACCAACTGCAAGGCGCAAGCTACTTCTCTAAGATAGATCTGCGTTCTGGTTATCATCAACTCAAAGTTCAATCCGAAGATATTCCAAAACAGCATTCCGAACAAGGTATGGACATTATGAGTTCACGGTCATGCCGTTTGGTCTCACTAATGCCCCAACCACATTCATGGATATGATGAATCGAATCTGTAAGCCATACTTGGATAAATTTGTTATCGTATTCATCGACGACATACTTATTTATTCTAAGTCAAAAGAAGATCATGTTTCGCATCTCCGAATCTTACTTAAATTACTTAGAACCGAGAAGTTGTAAGCCAAATTCTATAAATGTGAATTTTACTTGGTCACATCATAAACGTAAATGGAATTCAAGTGGACCCCGCAAAGATTGAAGCTATCTCGAAGTGGGAGATTCCGAAGTCACCAACCGAGATACGAAGTTTCTTAGATTTGGCCAGCTACTATCGTAGATTTATTGAAAACTTCTCTCGAATAGCCGTTCCTCTAACTTCGTTAGCTCATAAAACCATCAAATATGAATGGGGAACTAAACAACAAGAGGTGTTCGATATACTCAAACAAAAACTCACTCAAGCACCTACACTGGCCTTGCCAGAAGGCACCGAGGATTTCATTGTCTTTAGTGATCCGTCCCATTCCGGTTTGGGATGCGTACTAATGCAACAAAAGAAAGTAATCACCTACGCATCTCGTCAACTCAAGGTACAAGAAAAGAACTACACAACTCATGATCTAGAGTTAGGAGCCATAATCTTTGCCTTAAAGATATGGAGACACTATCTCTATGGAGTCAAATTCATTATGTACACCGATCATAAAAGTCTGAAACACATCTTCAAGCAAAAAGAGCTCAACATGAGACAACGAAGATGGATGGACACATTTGACGACTACGACTGTGAAATCGTCTATCACAAAGGTTAAGCCAACGTTGTAGCTGACGCCTTGAGTCGTAAAGAACATGAAAAACCAAAAAGAGTGCGAACATTACGACTAGAACTTCAAGTAGATCTAGTTGAACAAATCCGATCAGCCCAACTCCAAGCAATCAAAGAAGACAAGATCTCCGACAAAAAACATAACGGCACCATTGACTCACTAGTCAAGGGTGACGATGGTATACTTAGACTTGGAAACGACATCTGGGTACCTATCATTGGAGACTTGCGTGAAAAGATCATGAGCGAAGCACCCACGTCTAAATACATGATGCACACCGGTAGTGACAAAAGGTACCAAAACCTTAAGCCAAACTACTGGTGGAATGGAATGAAAAAGGACATCGCTTTACATGTTGCAATATGTTTGACGTGTTTGAAAGTCAAAGCCGAGCATCAAAAGCCCTCAGGATTGCTACAGCAACCCGACCTTCCCGTTTGGAAGTGGGAAATGATTACTATGGATTTCATCACGAAACTTCCAAAAACCACTCGTCAGTATAATAAAATTTGGGTTATCGTCGATAGGTTAACCAAATCCGCACACTTAATACCCATCAACGACATGTATTCGATGGATAGATTAGTACAAATCTATGTAAACAACATCGTTGCATTGCATGGAGTGCCTCTTTCTATCATTTATGATCGAGACAGTCGTTTTATCTCTCACTTTTGGAAAAGTTTCCAACAAGTGTTAGGAACTCAACTAAACCTTAGCACTGCATATCATCCTCAAACCGATGGGCAAAGCGAAAGGACAATACAAACGCTTGAATATATGCTCCGAGCTTGTGTGATCGACTTAGGTGGAAATTGGGACAACCATCTTCCCCTAATGGTATTTTCATATAACAACAGCTATCACACGAGAATTCAAGCTGCATCGTTCAAAGCGTTATATGACCGAAAATGTAGATTTCCGGTATACTGGTCTGAAACAGGAGATAATCAATTGTATGGACCCGAGATAGTCAAAGAAACCATTGAAAAGGTGTTACAAATCCGTGAAAGACTTAAGACGGCGCAAGACCGACAAAAGAGTTACGCCGATGAACGTCGTAAGCTGTTAGAATTCATGAAGGTGATAGAGTCTTATTGAAAGTTTCGCCTTGGAAGGGTGTCGTTCGCTTCGGCAAGTAAAGAAAGTTAAGTCCTCGTTTCGTTGGACCTTTTGAAATATCGAGCGAATTGGTACAGTCGCTTACCGTCTATGACTACCTGAAGAAACGAAAGGGATACACGATGTATTCCACGTCTCTAATCTGCGAAAATGCCTATCCGAATAATCTTTGACAATGCCTCTAAAGGATGTTGAAATAAACGAAAATCTTAAGTTCATAGAACGACCCATACAAATCGAAGATTCGAAAAATAAGAAACTTAAGAGACGAACACTAAAATTAGTCAAAGTAAAGTGGGACTCACGAAGAGACCCCGAGTATACTTGGGAACTTGAATCCGAAATGAGGAAATAGTACTCCCCACATGTTCTAAAAAGCGAATCTCGCGGACGAGATTCATTCCAAGGTGGGGAGGATGTAACATCGTAAAATTTTCGGATAAAAAATACCAAGTTTACAAAGTCCAAGGACCAAAATAAAAATTATGTTTTCTTGTCGCGATCACTCAAGATCCAACGTTATCGCGTATCGTGATGACGTGGTCTGACAACAGGCACGTGTATCGCCACGTGTCCCCACAAGGCACAACGTCAAGCCACGTGGCACATGTGACAAAGCCATATGATGATACGTCAAGCCTAGTCGTGTCACACCCCACTTTAGGGCCTAGGCGTGTGACCACAAATTGGTATCTGTTTTGTAAATACATCAGAGTTGCGGGTTTTATTTCAGCGGAAGTCTTTAATAAAATATTATTACTTTGAAAACTTATTAAAAAGTCGGGTTTAAATACCCGTTCATCGTTTACAATACATTTATTTAGAAAACATAACTCTTTGTAATATTTTGCAATAAAATATCTGAGCCATCAGATAGCATCTAATGACTATAACTCCAATCTTCTATTTCCTCTTGCTTGTATGTTCTAACCTTTCTTGTTTCCCTGTAACATGGGGGAAAAATACGTCAGCACAAAGCTGGTGAATAACGCTGACTCTAAAATCTCTTTTCAATACCTTTGTGAAACCAACAATAATACCTTTGTGACTACACATTAGGCACCCAACTAAACTGGGATTAAATTACCCTAAGTACCTTGTACAATTAATTATATACACAATATCATTTCTCTGAACCGTCCCGTAGACCTTCAGAGGCATGTTGATGATATGCATGGCCTCGGGGAAATGCCGAGTCACCATGTATGTTTGGATCTAGACACATGTATACTCTTAATCAGAGTGTCCGTTTCTTATTATTGTACACAAAGTTTTTAAGGATTCGTAAATCCTATACAAACATTCAGACTCATTATAAAAGGTTTGGGGGCGTATTCACCTTTTCTGTTTATAATCAGTTTCTGATACTGATTCTTGTTTTCTGTTCTCTTCTTCTTGTTTCGTTACCTCGGACCTATAGTACGAGAATAACATTTTGTATAAATACCTAGATCATCGATCTAGCTTTAGACCTTTAGTCCATTTTGGTATAGCTTTAACCTTGATAAAAGCATTTGTTTACTCAAAACATTTGGACCTTTAGTCCCTTTGTTTGTTTATCATTTACACACGATGTTTCTTCTTCAAGAAGAAACATTAATTTATAATATTATATTTCTTAACAATAAAGAAATACTATTTAGTTATATCCCTTGAATAAACTTGCTCACGTTTCTTAATCAAGAAGAAACTATATTTTAACTATAACCTTTGCTTAAGAAAAGTTATTTTATTCTTAATTGTAATCAAGGTTTGCCTATAACTTCGACTATGGTCTAAGCCATTTATAATATAATAATAACTTAGGCAGAACCCCTTATCTCACACGGGTATTCGGAGTTAGATATTTCTAAGTTTATACGGGCAGCACTTCTACTCTATGCACGTTTATCGAGACGTTCTTGATCAACTCTTCTTGGCACGTAAATCGAGGCAATGTTCGGTCGCCGGGTCGTGCACGTACTTTGAGATGGAATGTCGGGTTACTTTCGAGGGGCACGAACTTCGTGGAAAACGCCGGGTTTATGGTACGGATTACGATGTATTGATTGTCGGGTCGGTGGCACGCAAAACGATGTTCGGCACGCAAACCGAGGTAGAGAGAGAAAGTTATTTTAGAGAGAGTGGGAGGTGTGCATGAGAAATGCCGTGACCTGCCCTATTTATAGCCCATTTTGGATCCCATCGCGATACGCGATGGTTCCATTTTCAACACCGTCGCGTATCGCGACCGGTACCTTTTTGCATGCCCGCCATGTGGCCTGACACGTCTGCCACGTGTCACGCCCTGCTGCCACGTGTCACCAGAGTGTGACACGTGTTGATGAGTCATCACGGCCCATCGCGATACGCGATGGCCGTCTTCTTGGACTCATCGCGTAGCGTGATGGGTCCCTGAATATTATTTTCACTTTTAGGCCCTTGTCTTTGATAACTTGTCATTTCTAGGTTAATTCTCGTTATCCAAAAATACTAAGGCGGCTCTTAAGCGGCTCGCGGCGATGCGAGCGTGCGAAATGTAAAGTGCGCCCAACGCCCGTCGCCGTCGCCATCGTCCTCGTCCGAGCCCGAGCCCGTGCGCGTGCGCGTCGGGTACTACGCACCCTCCGCTAGGACCACTTGGTACATGATATTCATAAAAGAATATAACTATGGAAATTCTATATCTTATAAAGAGCTTCCATTTTTTTACCACTTTCAACGTGGGATGGATTCCATTTCCCTTATTTATACCTTAGTGGAATGCTTCCACTTTCTTACATCTTCCAATGTGGGATGGAGTTTTATTATTTTCCTTTATGTAATTAAACTTAACTTAGGAAATATTTTTATTTCCTTATTTTAATTATAATTCCTTATTAAATATTTTCTCATGTCTTGTCTTGATATTATTTTTTATCCCTCAACTTTCCTATGTTGTCAAATTTGGATCGAAATTTTTGGGATGTTACAAGTCGCGATACGCGATGCCCTCCAAGTAGGTCCATCGCGTATCGCTACCGATTAAAATATTAATTAAAGATCCGTTAACCTATCGCTATACGCGATGAATCTTAACAAGGCCCATCGCGTAACGCATGTCACACCCCCATCTACGGCCTGTCGTGCGACCAACAGTTGCTACCCTTTTTATAATTAAATCAGATTTATGGGTTTAACAGCGGGAATATATTTGCGTGGGTTAATATATTAATATTTACATTAACAAAACACATGATTTTAAAGGCTCCCGGTTAGTGTGTACAAAAGATTACTTTTTTAATACAAACCACCATTTAAATTTAATATTCAACAAAACTGATCGGAGCCATCATATCGCCTAGATGTCAACTTCGATTCTTCAAGCGGCTAACCTTCATTACATGAAAAACAGTATGAAAATACGCCAGCAACACATTCTGGTGAATAAGCTGACGCATAAAATATTTTATTTACTTAATTAACCCTCGAGACATAACTTAGGTCTCGACCCATCGTGGCTTAGGAATAATCAAGTTAAAAACATAAAACACAATTACAAACTTAAGCTCTACTCGAAACCGCTCAGCAAACAACGCAGCGTTCGAGATTACTTAGCTACCATTAGTATTCACATGATTACCCTCTCTCGGACATAAATTAGGTCCAGCCCATCGTGGCGGGAGCATATAACCAGGTGTGAGCGGTGGGTCCATCGTCTTACCACATATGTAAGGATCCAAACAAACGTACACGACAGCCTGAGGGCCGACGATTACTTTTTTTTTAATGTTTTAGAGATACGTAATCTCATGTAATCTATTTGTTTGACTCGATAATACAAGTTATAAAAGTTGGGCGTATTCACCTGTAAAGGATCAGTTTCACTTCACTGATCGGTCTTTTCTTGAGCTATCTCGGACCTATAGTACGAGTACAACCTTTTGTTATTACGAGATCTTTAATCTAGCTTAAGACTTTTAGTCTCTTTTGTATAATCTTTACATCGATTATATTTTCTTTATGAACCTTTAGTTCAAAGTACTTTTCTTTCTTTAACAACTTTAAACCATTTGTTTTACTTGTTTTTTTTCTTAAACACTACATTTCTTCTTTAAGAAAAACGTATACTTTATTTCTTTATTTATTATTTAAGAAATTTAAACAATAATTATATTAATAACAAAGATGTATTTTACATAACACATTTCTTATTTATATTTTTCTTTGTTATATTTTCTTTATTTATTCTCTAGGTATTGAGTATATCATTGACTATTCTTTTAAGCCTTTTAATGTTTTATAATATTTTATTCGGGCATTATCTCTACCTTGGTTGGCCTATAATACTTAGATTTTCGGGCAACACTTCAACACCTTCACGTTTCTCGAAAATCTTGATTAACACCTTCTTGCACGAAAATAGAGGAACGTCGGTCTTCGAGCTTCGTTGGTACGCACTTCTAGGAGGGACGTTGGGTCGCTTCTTGATGGCATGTACTTCAATGCATCATCGTTGTTGTGTGGCATGGATTTCGAGGTAACGTTGATTTTGGGCACGGATTAAGAGGAGGTTGGCACGCTTATCGATGTAGTGAGAGAGATATTTTTAGAGAGACAAAGAGTTTTGAATTGGTGTGATCATGAATGAAGGGCTTGATGCCCTATTTATAGGCTGAAATCGGGTCTCCATCGCGATACGCGATGGTCTTAGGGGAAGTCATCACGTATCGCGATGTAGCTTTGATGACTCACCACGTAGCCTTGCCACGTGTACCACGTGGCAGACGCAGTGCCACGTGGTGGCATGTGGCGGGATACATTGCCACGCGGTGACACATGTCTGGTTATCAGACCACGTCATTACGATACGCTATGCTGTTAAGGCTTAGGCCGTCGCGTATCGCGATCGACCAAAAAATCAGAATTTTCATTTTGGTCCTTGGACTATAAAAACTTGGAATTTTTGATCCGATATTTTCACGATGTTACATCCTCCCCACCTTGGAATTAATCTCGTCCGCGAGATTCGCTTTTTAGAACAAGTGGGGGTATTTTTTCTTCATTTTGGATTCAAGTTCCCAAGTATACTCGGGGCCTATTCGTGAGTCCCACTTTACTTTGACCAATTTCAATGTTCGTCTTGTAAGTTTCTATGTTTTAGAATCTTCGATTTGAATGGGTTGTTCTACAAACTTAAGATTTTTGTTTATTTCGACATCTTTTAGAGGCATAGACAAAGATTCATCGGCTAGGTATTTACACAGATTAGAGACGTGGAATATTTCTTGTATCCCTTTCATTTATTCGGGTAGTCGCAGACGGTATGCGATAGTACCGATTCGCTCAGTGGCGGACATATGGTATAGGCAGGGGTAACCCGGGTTACCCCTCAACTTCCATTCCGTAGTGTAAAATTTTTTTTTTTCGTTGTTTTATATATCGGGTTACCCCTAAACGAAAACTAGGTTACCCCTCGAAGATTTTGATAAGTCTACATATTAGTTAAAAGTCCACACAACTTAAATAAAATAAATTTATAAAAATAAAATAATAAAACAATTACCATCGATCCCTCCCTCTGGTCTCTGCTCCCACCATATCTAGACCAACCATCACTCCAGCCACCACCGCCAGCCCCTTCTTCAGTCACCACCGTCGGCCCTTTCTCCAGTCACCACCGCTATCCGCTAACCCCTTCAAAGGTATTGTTCTTGTTTTTTTAGGGTTTATATAGTTATATGTAAAAGAGATGAAATTGGAGTTTAGGTTAGGGTTTGGTTGCTAATTTTAGTTGTTGTCTTTGTTTATAATTAAGATTTTAACTCTTACTTTCTTATATAATTAGGCCATTAGGGTATTTGAAACTTTGAAAATGAAACCACATCCTAAACAAGTTCTTATTGGCAAATTTTTTAAAAGAAAATTTCAAGAGTTTGACGACGTTGATGGAAGTCCAAATATTGGTAATGATGTGCAAGAACAAGATGATGATGATAATATTGGTCTAAACATTCCTTCAACTTCAAGTCTTTCAATTCCACATACAATTGATTTGAATGATCTTCATTCGGATCCCTTTGATAGGCCACTTATTGCTAGTTATCATCCTAATCAAAGAGATGACATAAGACAACATTATCATGTTAAAAAGGCTTTTTAACCACGAAATCATAACTTTCCATTCAAAGCCTATAATGGTAAGCCGAGACGTTTTAATGTAGAATGGTTTGATAAATATCCATGGTTAGAGTATAGCATAAAAGTAGACAAAGCATATTGCTTATGTTGCTACTTGTTTAAAGAAACAGTTGGTAATCAAGGTGGAAGAGATACTTTTTCAACCGTAGGCTTTTGTAATTGGAGTAAACCAAGTGCTTTAAAAGAACATGATGGGATGGTTAATAGCCATCATAATAAGGTGATGCAAAAATGTGACAATCTCTTGAACCAAAAACAATCCATTCATGAGAAATTGAATAAGAAAAGTAAAGAAGAAAGGATTGGAAATCGGTTTCAATTAATGGGTTCGATACTAGATTCTTGTTAGAAAATTCTTTTTCATTCCGTGGTCATGATGAATCGGAAGACTCTTTTTAAAAAAGGTCTTTTTCTTGCAACTTTAAAGTTAATTAGTGAAAATAACCCGGATATTGGTAAGTACACGTTAGGGAATGCAAAAAAGAATAACAAGTTGACATCTCCATCGATACAAAAAGAGATTATCAAATGCTTTGCAAAAGAAGTAACCAAAATGATTTGCGAATAAATTAAAGACAATGTTTTTGGGTTGTTAGTAGATGAGTCTAGTGACGTATCTTTAAAGGAACAAATGGCTGTAGTCGTGAGGTATGTTGATAAACTTGGAGTTGTTAAAGAGAGTTTTATTAGAATTGCTCATGTGAAAGACACATGTTCCTCAACTGTTAAACAAGGCATTGTTTCTTTATTAGCAAGTAACCAATTGAGCATGGATCAAGTAAGTAATAAGTTTCATACTTTAATTACAAAAACTTTAATAGAGATTATTTAATTTATCTTATAGTTTCTTTTTTGTTAAAACAGGTTAGAGGTCAAAGTTATGATGGTGCAAGCAATATGCGTGGAGAGTTTAATGGGTTAAAAGCTTTGATTTTGAAAGATAACCCGTCAACACATTACATACATTGCTTTGCTCATTAACTTCAGTTGGTGATTGTGGCTGTTGCAAAAAAAACATACAAGTGTTAAAACTTTTTATGAATACCTTGCCATGATTGTTAACACGGTATCTGCTTCTTGCAAACGAAAAGATATGATACGCGAGGCAAAAAAAGAAATAGTAGAAAAAAGAAATTCAAAAAGGTGAAATTATGACCGGAAAAGGATTAAACCAAGAGGTTTCCCTTGTACGAGTTGGAGATACACGATGGGGTTCTCATCATAGAACAATCATAAGTTTGATTAGATTATTTCCGGAAGTTATTGACGTGCTTTGTTATATTAAAAAAGAAGGAGATGTCACTCAAAAACGAACCTATGCAAAAGGTATTCTATCATATTTTAAAAAACTTGAATTTGTTTTTTCTGCGCACTTGATGGAAGATGTTTTAGGCCACATAAATGTCCTTTCAAAACATGTTAAAAAAAAGCCAAGACTTATTAGAAGCGGCTAAGTTGATAAATGGAACAAAACGAGCATTGAATGATTTAAGGCAAAACAGGTTTGCTTCAATGTTGGAAAAAGTAACATCTTTTTGTGTAAAAAACAATATCAAGATGTTAGATATGACGGAAATGTATGCTAAGGCTAGAAACCAAAAGAATGTCATTACTAATCGACATCATTTTGAAGTTGACATTTTTAATACGGTTTTGGATATGCAAATCCAAGAATTTGGAAATCGATTCAACGAGGTAACAGCTACTTTGCTAGAAAACATGTCGGGTTTAAATCTTTGTGAACGGTTTTCTAAGTTTGACACGTCTAAGATAATTGCAATTTCTGAGATGTATGAGAAAGATTTTACTACAAAAGAAAGAGGGTGTCTTTTGGGTGAGCTTAATGTCTTCTATCACTCTGTAAAAGAAGATGAAAGATTTGCAAAACTGGATGGAATAAGTGATCTTGTTCGTCTAATGGTGGAAACCGGAAAATATCTTTCTTTTCCTTTGGTATATCGGATATTAAAGCTAGCGTTGGTTTTACCGGTTGCAACCGCAACCGTTGAAAGATGTTTTTCTAAATTGAAGCTTATCAAGACGGATTTACGCAATCGAATGGGTGACGATTATTTGAACAATGCTCTAATTTGTGCGGTCGAAAAAGAAACATTTGATAAGGTAATGGAAGACGATGTAATGGCTCGATTTCAAGCTATCAAATTCCGAAGAGGAGAGATCATTTATTAGGTAGGTGTGTTTAACTTTATTTGTTATTGTCTTTTTTTTACATGAATGTATGATGAAAACAAAAAATTTTAGGTTACCCCTGGAATTTAGTTCTAGATCCGTCACTAGATTCGCTCAAGTATTTCAATGGTCCAATGAAACATGACTAAGTTTTCCTTTCTTACCGAAGCGAATGACACCTTTCCAATGCGAAACTTTCAATAAGACTCTATCGCCTACATTGCACTCTAATGGCTTATGACGGACATCGGCGTAACTCCTTTGTTGGTCTCACGCTGTCTTAAGTCGTTCACGAAGTTGTAACACCTTGTCAGTAGTTTCTTGGAATATCTCAGGTCTAGACAGTTGATTTTCTCCGGTTTCAGACCAGCATACCGGCGTTCTATATTTTCGGTCGTATAACGCTTCGAACAGTGCGGCTTAAATACTTGTGTGATAGCTATTATTATACGAGAATTCCATTAGGGGAATATGGCCGTCCCAACTTCCACCTAAGTCAATCACACAAGCGCGTAGAATGTCTTCAAGCATTTGAATTGTTCTTTCGCTTTGCCCATCTGTTTGAGGATGATAGGCAGTGCTAAGATTCAGTTGGGTTCCTAAAGCTTGTTGGAAACTTTTCCAGAAATCAGATGTAAAGCGACTGTCTCGATAATAGATGATAGATAGTGGCACTCCATGCAAAGCAACGATGTTGTTCACATAGATTTGCGCTAATCTATCCATTGAATATGTCTCGTTGATAGGTATAAAATGTGTAGATTTTGTTAACCTATCGACTATAACCCAAATCACATTATGTTGACGAGTGGTTTTTCAGGTGTTTCGTGATGAAGTCCATTGTTATCATTTCCCATTTCGAAACGGGAAGTTCGGGTTGTTGGAGCAATCCCGATGGCTTTTGATGTTCAGCCTTGACTTTCAAACACGTCAAACATTTTGCAACATGCAAAGAGATGTCCTTTTTCATTCCATTCCACCATTAGTTTGGCTTAAGGTTTTGATACATTTTCTCACTACCGGGGTGCATCATGTACTTGGACTTGTGAGCTTCGCTCAAGATCTTTTCTCACAAGTCTCCAATGATCGATACCCAAATCCTGTTTCCAATTCTAAGTATACCATCGCTACCCTTGACTAGCGAGTCAATGGTGCTGTTACGTTTTTCGTCGGAGATCTTGTATTCATTGATCGCTTGAAGTTGGGCGGATTTGTTTTGTTTAACTAGATCTACTTGGAGATCTAATCGTAGAGCTCGAACTCTTTTCGGCTTCTCATGTTCCTTACGACTTAAGGCGTCAGCCACAACATTGGCTTTACCTTCGTGATAGACGATTTCACAGTTATAGTCATTCAATGTTTCCATCCAGCGTCTTTGACGCATGTTGAGTACTTTTTGTTCAAATATGTGTTTTAGACTTTTGTGATCGGTATACACGATGAATTTGACTCCATAGAGATAGTGCCTCCATATCTTTAAGGCAAAGATTATGGCGCCTAACTCTAGATCGTGAGTTGTGTAGTTATTTTCATGTACCTTGAGTTGTCGAGAGGCGTAAGCGATTACTTTCTTTCGTTGCATGAGTACGCATCCAAAACCGGAATGAGACGCGTCACTAACGAAAACAAAATCCTCGGTACCTTCTGGCAAGGCCAATATAGGTGATTGGGTGAGTTTTTGTTTGAGTATGTCGAAAGCCTCTTGTTGTTTGGTCCCCCATTTATATTTGATATTTTTACGAGTTAACAAAGTTAGTGGAACGGCTATTCGGGAGAAGTGTTCAATGAATCTACGATAATTGCCGGCCAAACCTAAGAAACTACGGATTTCAGTTGGAGGCTTTGGAATCTCCCACTTAGAGATAGCTTCAATCTTTGCAGGGTCCACTTGAATTCCATTCACGCTTATGATGTGACCGAGAAATTGTACTTCGTGAAGCCAAAATTCACATTTCGAGAACTTGGCGTACAACTTCTCAGTTCTAAGTGATTCAAGTAAGATTCGGAGATGCGAAACATGATCTTCTTTTGACTTATAATAAATAAGTATGTCGTTGATGAATACGATAACAAATTTATCCAAGTATGGCTTACAGATTCAATTCATCATATCAATGAGAGTGACTGGGGCATTAGTAAGTCCAAACGGCATGAACATGAACTCATAATATCCATACCTTGTTCGTAATGCGGTTTTTGGAATATCTTCGGATTGAACTTTGAGTTGATGATAACCAGAACGCATATCTATCTTAGAGAAGTAGCTTGCGCCTTGCAGTTGGTCGAATAGATCGTCGATTCGAGGTAATGGGTATTGGTTCCATATGGCTACTTTGTTTAGGGCTAGGTAGTTGATACACATTCGCATGGATCCACCCTTGTTCTTGACAAATAATATTGGTGCTCCCCACGGTGATGAACTTGGATGGATGAAACCCTTCTCGAGTAGTTCGTATAATTGCTTCTTTAACTCCTTCATTTCAGTTGGCGCTAGTCGGTACGGAGCTTTGGCGATTGGAGCAGTTCCGGGCTTAAGGTCTACTCTAAATTCGACTTCTCGATCAGAAGGAATACCAGGAAGTTCATCGGGAAAGACATCGGAAAATTCAGAAACGAAAGGACGTCCTTTATTTCTTTTGGTTTGGATTCTTCAGTGACATAGGCCATGAATGCTAAGCATCCTTGATTTAAACATTTGTTAGCCCTAATCATGGAGATTATGCTAATTTGGTCAGCGTCTTTGTCCCCTTCAATTCGAATAGTTCGTTTACCAAGGGCTTGAAGTTCAACGGCTTTGCTATTGCAAATGATACGAGCATGACTATTGGATAACCAGTCCATACCAAGTACTATATCAAACCAGCAAGAGTCATAGGTAACAATTGGATGGGTAGAACATAACCAACTAACAAGATTTTTTTCATTTTCTAAAGCCTCGGAGATCTTAACGATTTTGCTACTAGCGGTCTCGATGCATAGAGTTTTATATAATTTCATTAGAGGTTCGTTTAATAGACTACAAAATCTATAATCTATAAAACTTAAGTTGGCACCTAAATCGATTGAATAGAACTCTAGCATACGTGTCATTAACTAAGAACTCTTGCGTTTCCTTTTCTTATATCGTTCTTTTTCCACTTCCACCTGCACCACCAGCAGTTGGCTTGTTCTTGGGGCACTCAAAGCTAAGGTGTCATATCTCCTTGCAGTTGTAGCAAGTCATTGTTTTCTTCCAATAATCGGCTGTTACGTGGCCATGTTTGTGACATGAGTCGCAAACAGTGGTGGATGGTGCATAGTAGCAGCGACCCTTATGGTATTTCTTTCAAATCTTTCATTGGATGTAGTTGGAGTTGGATCCAGCTTTTCGTATTTCCTCACCCTTTCCCTTGAATCGGGCGCTTCCTCCTTTCTTGTTTTCATGAGATGGCACCACCTTCTTGTTCTCTTCTTCGTTACGGATTAGACCATTTATCAAGTAACCAGCCAATTCTGTGGCGAAATCAGCGGTTTGAGGCAAGTGAGACCTCACCATATCGCGAATTTCTCACAGGATTCCCCATATGTATCGTGTGACTTTGCTGGATTCAGGAGTTACCAGCTGGGGCACGAGTCGACAATACTCATGGAATTTGGTGTTGTACTCTCGGAGATTCGTTCCAATGACCTTATGACTAAGAAATTTAGATTGAATTTGATCGGTCTCGTGCATCGGGCAATATTTCACCAGAACTATCTCCTTGAACTCTTCCCACATAAAGTTGTATAGTACTTCTCTTCCTTTGCTCATGATTAGCGTGTTCCATCACTCCTAAGCCTCACCCTTGAACATTTACGCCGTGTATTGGATCTTTTCTTGTTCAGCGCATTTAGTTATGATTAGGATTGACTCCATTTCTTCCAACCATCTCAACGTCGCAATGGCGCCTTTATCACCGTAGAATTCTTTAGGACCAAAATTTTTGAAGTCTCTAAACGAACAACTTTTTGATCTTGAGTTTCTTGAATTTGTGATTGAAATCGCCACCAGCATTGGATTCATAACGCTCTCTTCGAGGTGAGATGGGTTAGGATGGGATTTAGATTTTATGTAATTTCGAGAGTGTTCGACAGAGTGAGTTTGCCTAGTTTGAGTTCTAATATGTGACTCGGCTCTCACAGCTTTCTTTATCATCTCTTGTATTTTATTCATATATTTTCGGGTATTTGTTGATCTTGTTCATTTTGGGCGCGGTTATCTTCCTCTTTTCGAGAAGCTTCCACGTTATGAATATTTTCTTGATTTGACATTTTGAAATATTTACATTCTTTTCTTAAAACATATCTTTATTCATTTATTTATTTATTTATTTATTTATTTACACACACACACATATATATATATATATATATCATAAACGATATATATATCATTACATTATACACAAAAATATATATATATATGTATATATATATATCGTTTCTTGATATATATATTCCTATCCTTACTGGAACGACTTAAAGTTCTTTATTTTAATACGTATACAAACATCAACAACATTTGACTACAGTACTGTAGTTTCTAGTCCTTCATGAACTTCTTAACCATCTTTGTCATTTTGTTGCAGTTGTGAAGAAACTTGTCACCTATCTTCTTCTTTTTGATTCCATATTTAGCCAATTTCTTCATTAAATCTTCTGTCTTGTGTAGTGCTCGATCGAGATGTTCTTCTTGATATTGCGGTATCACATTTGGATAACTGTACTGAGGCGGTGGTTCATGGTATTCCATCATAACAATGTCATAGTGTGTATTTGGGATATGGTGACGAGGTAACATCAGACGGATAATTGAAAAAGGCCTCAGGTGCTTCCTCTAGTTGACGAATCTCACCAGCTTGTTCCGCAATCGAAGGGATTTTGCCTTGAAATGGTGGGAAATCAGGTGGAAATCTGATCTGGACTCCTTGAACGCTTTGTACATAAGGATCTTCGGGATCATAGCACGGACTCATGTGAAAGAATGGGCTCATACATCCTTTATATGATGGGCAGTCACATCTAGGGTTTCTTGATGGTGTCTCCCTTGGTGCGGTTACTTCTTCAGAAATTTCTTCTTCCTCTTCCGGGTCTTCTTCCTCTTCTGGATCATCTTCATCCATTGTTGTTTTTGTCACCATCAGGTCCAAGTGGTACTTTTCATACGGTTGAGTGACTCTCATCTTTGGCCTTTGAGAAGGTCTGTTGTAAGCATTGGGGTGAGAATACACAGAATTGTAGGCAGAGGTTCCAGTATGCCATCGCCTTTAATCTGAGTGGCATTGCATCCAGTCGGACTCGGGTTCCACCTTGATTTGTTTATTGACTAAAAAGGCATAGGACGAATGGGGGTTGGATAGGTGATACATTGGGATATCAGACGGGTGATGCGTAGGAATGTCGGACGAATGATACTCTGGGATGCTTGATGGATGATAACTTGAGGTTCTTGGGGGATAGTATCCTTGCATCGGTGGATCGCTTGGTAGATTGATTGGTAGTTGTTATGTTCAAGGTAAATACACTGGTGTGGGTCTTTCGATCGGATGATCTTGATTGAAGAAATCTTCATAATAGTCTTCACTCATATTGTCCTTCGGAATTAGTTCCGGGCATCCAGTTCTCCTTGCGACGCGCATGAAATAGTTGATTATTTTATTGAATGACATCTAAGGGTGGTTTAAATTGAGGAGGGATAGAACAGGTTTACCGGCCTATCTTATCCCTAATTTAAATTAAACAAGTAATAATTATAATTCTTATTCACTTGGATCGAAGCTTAAGTATTATTAATTAATACCTAATTCGCTAATATTGATGGCTCTGATACCAACCCGTCACACCCCCATCAACGGCATGGGCGTGCGGCCAACAGTTGGTACCCTTTTCGTATTTAAATCAGAGTTACGGGTTTAACAACCAAAATATATTTGCGTGGGTTAATCTATTAATATTTACATTAACAAAACACAGTATTTTAAAGGTTCCCTGTTAGTGTTTACAAAATATTACTTGTTTAATACAAACCACCATTTAAATTTAATATTCAACAAAATTGATCTGAGCCATCAGATCGCCTAGATGTCAACTTTGATTCTTCAAGCGGCTAAACTTCATTACCCGAAAAACAGTTTGAAAATACGTCAGCAACATATGCTGGTGAATAAGCTGACGCATAAAATATTTTATTTACTTAATTATCCTTCGAGACGTAACTTAGGTCTCGGCCCATCGTTGCTTAGGAATAATCAAGTTAAAAATATAAAACACAATTACAAACTTAAGCTCTACTCGAAACCGCTAAAAAAACACCACAACGTTTGAGATTACTTAGCTACCATCAGTATAAACATGATTACCCTATCTCGGACATAACTTAGGTCTGGCCCATCGTGGCGGAGGCATATAACCAGGTGTGACGCGGTGTGCCTACTATCTTACCACATAAGTTAGGATCCAAACAAACGTACACGACAGCCTGAGTACAAGTGGTTACTTTTGGTTATAATGTTTTAGAGATACATAATCTCATGTAATCAATTTGTTTGACTCGATAATACAAGTTAAAAGTTGGGCGTATTCACCTTTTAAGGATTAGCTTCACTTCATTGATCGGTATTTTCTTGTGCTATCTCAGACCTATAGTACAAGTATAACCTTTTGTTATTACCAGATCTTTAATTTAGCTTAAGACCTTTAGTCTCTTTTTGTATAATCTTTACCTTGATTATATATTCTTTATGAACTTTAAACCATTTTTTTTACTTGTTTGTTTTTCTTAAACACTATGTTTCTTCTTTAAGAAGAAACGTATACTTTATTTCATTATTTATTATTTAAGAAATTTAAACAATAATTATATTAAGACAGAATTACAGAAATTGTCCTTTATGTTTGCACCCGATTTCATTGGTTGTCCTTTATCTTTCAAAGTAACATATTTTGTACTTTACGTTTTCAAATCCGACACCGTTAGTCCTTTTGCCCTAACCTAGTTACTTTTTCTCGTTAAGTCAGCTCATGTGTCTTGCACATGAGGGCGGTCTTGTAATTTCACACATAAATATATTAAAAATATCTCACTTCTCACACACTCACTATCTCCCTCTCTCATTCCAGAGAGAGAACCTCCACCACCTTCCGCCACCATCGGTCAACCACCCCCTGCCGTCGCCACCATACCAGCACCCACCCCACCCCAAACCACCACCGGACCACCTTCTCACAACCTTAAAACTCGATTTGTTTATCCCTCATCAATCAAGCCTCAACAATAAATTGTCTTATCACACCATCCCCTGTACACTCTCAGCGCATATTTATCTATCCAATATCAATTTTGAAACCCTAATATCAACGACCGTCGCTTGTAAGCCTCTAGGGTACATAACCTCGACGACGGTGCTGAATAGTCGTTACCGTCGGAGATCGGAAAGAGATCTGTGGTGGCGGGTTTTTGTTGTTGCCGTCGGAGATCGGAAAGAGTAGATCGAGAGAGAGAGAGGCTGAGAGAGATGGCGACGAGGATGCATCGGCGGCATTTGGAGTGTTTTTTCAGCTTGTAAGGCTTGGATTTGGAGATGGGGAGGCTAGTGTGGTGGGGAAAGCCGGTGAAGGTGTAGTGGTGATCGGTGGAGCCTGGTGATGGCGGCAAGTGGGGGCTGTGGTGGCTGGTGGTAGAGAGAGAGAAAGTGTGTGGATATATATATATATATATATTAAGTTTTTTATTTTTAAAATAAAAGGGTAAAAAGACCAATCTGCCCTCATGTGCAATGCACATGAGCTGACTTAACGAGAAAAAGTAACTGGGTTAGGGAAAAAGGACTAATGGTGTCGGATTTGAAAACGTAAAGTACAAAATATGTTACTTTGAAAGATAAAGGACAACCAATGAAATCGGGTGCAAACATAAAGGACTTATTATGTAATTCTGTCTTATATTAATAACAAAGATGCATTTTACATAACACATTTCTTATTTATATTTTTCTTTGTTATATTTTCTTTATTTATTCTCGAGGTATCGAGTATATCCTTGATGTGTTGTAAAACACACTTACTTTCCTTATGATTTTATCATGGTTTTTATGCTTAATTGTTTATTTTATGAAAGTATTGGGGGTTAAGTGCAATAATTTACAAAGTTTAAATGTTAATTGTAGGTTTATGAAAGATGGTGAAAAAAGAGTTAAGTTGGAAGATTCTAGGGGCCTTTTTGGTCAAGTTTCAAAACTACAACTCAAGGCCCGACCCAAGCCCACAAGTTAGAAGCCTTACATGATATTATATTAAATTAATTAACTTAATTTTCTGCCATAGAACAGCCCTAAATCCCGAAATTCAGCAGCCCCAACCCCCTAGGCAGATTGCGATCGGCAGCAGCAAGGAGAAGGAAGAAAAAGCTTGTGGCGGCTAGGGTTTGGTGGCTGTGACGGCTGGAAGAGAAGAAGAACACCAAGGAGGGTTTTATAGAGCAACTAAAGGTCTTATAAATCCATAAACTCAGCTCATAAACCTTAAGTAATCATCTTTAAACTTTGTTTATTGTTCAAGAACCCTAACTTGTTTAGTTTGATCTTTTTGTTGGATTGTTTTGAAAGTTACTTAGAGATTGATTTGTGCTTGATTGTTCTTGATCATAAAATGAGTTTTCTTATATTTATGATGAGTTATATGATGTTTAATTCGAATGTATGCTGCTGTCCAAACTTAATGAGTAGCTAATCTTGTTTGTTCTACCTAGGTTTGATGAATATTGTTAGGTTTTGACTAGTAATATGGATTGTTAATGATCATTGCTTAAATTGTTAATGTAAAGTTTGATTTAACAGTAAATTAGATTGTGTTTATTGGCTGTGTTTTGTTTGATTATACATAATAACCTCGTGCTTTAATTAATTGAATCGGTTTTGATTAGTTGTTGCATGTTTAAGGCTCTTTACTTTGTGTTTAGGGTTTATTTGCGGGAAGTACAACCTTAGGAATAAGTGGGTAAATTAATTAGATAAAATCAGTTGTGAAACACCTTCTTAGAGACCGAGAGGTGAAACACCTACTTGTTAGAATTAAGATCGCTCGAGAGTGGGTTTTGTTCTTGTCAGGTTTGGGTGTTTGAGCGATTAGTTGGTCTAGTTTAAGTTAAGTTGAATTGTTCCTCTATCCTTGGTTGCGTAGTATTCGTTTCCAATAGGCTAGTGTGTCGGTGAGACCGAGAGGTGAGTCGGCATTAGAACACGTTAATAATTTGTTTTCCCGGTTTGTTCTTAAAATCAACTAAGATAAGTTAGAGTTTGTTAGTGAGACTGAGAGGTGATCTGACCTTCTTGTACGAACCTTAGTTGTGTCATCCTTTAGAACCGGTGTCGTGAGAGTTTTCAATCCATTGTCTTGTCATCTCCTTCAATATGATTCTTATCTAGGTAGACGTTTTTATCACTGCAGTCAAAGTTTCCAAAGTTTTGTCAAAAGTTTTGACTTAGTTAAGTTAAGTAGTTAAATCAAATAAAAAAATCAATTAAATGTTTTGGTGAGTCTTGGTTAGAGTTTAGTGATTATAAACGTTTTCACGTGTCTTCGAGTTCGATATCCGGACTTTCCTCATCTGTGCTATACGCGACCGGTACACTTTCCGTTTGTGTGAACTAAGATAGATTGTTCGGTTTTTAAAGCTTAGTTGCGACTTGTGTTTTATTTATATATATATTTATATATATTTTCGCACATTAATCCTCGACTATGGTTTTAAGCTTTTTAATATTTTATAATATTTTATTCGGCCATTATCCCTACCATGGTTGGCTTATAATAATTAGATTCTCGGGTAGCACTTCAACACCTTCACGTTTCTCGAAAATCTTGATTAACACCTTCTTGCATGAAAATCAAGGCACGTCGGTCTTCGAACTTCGTTGGTACGCACCTCTAGGAGGGACACCGGGTCGCTTCTTGATGGCACGTACTTCAATGCATCATCGTCGGTGTGTGGCACAGATTTCGATGTAACGTTGATTTTGGGCACAGATTACGAGGAGGTTGGCATGCTTATCGATGTAGTGACAGAGATATATTATTACAGAGAGAAAGAGTTTTGAATTTGGTGTGAGAAAGGATGAAGGGCTTGATGCCCTATTTATTGGCTGAAATCGGGTCTCCATCGCGATACACGAAGTCTAAGGGGAAGTCGTCGTGTATCGAGACGTAGCATTGATGACTCACCACGTAGCCTTGCCGCGAGTGCCATGTGGTGACACGTGGTGGGAAACGTATCTGGTTGTCAGACCACGTCATCGCGATACGCGATGACGTTAAGGCTTTGGCCGTCACGTATCGCGGTCGACCAGAAAATCAGAATTTTCATTTTGGTCCTTAGACTTTAAAAACTAGGCATTTTTGATCCAATATTTTCACTATGTTACATCGCGATGGGTCAGCTTGACAACAACTATAAATAGGCCACTGGCCCCTCTCATTCATCACACAACTTTCATACTCACTCTCTCTTAGTAAAAACTTTCTCTCTCTACCTCGATAAACGTGCCACCGACCCTTCTCGAAATCTGTGCCCAAAAACCAACGTTATCTTGAATCACGTGCCATAAATTGACGATGTTGCATTGAAGTGTGTGCCATCCCGAGACGACCCGACGTCCCGACTCGAAGTGCGTGCCGACATGTTTTGAAGACCGGTGAACCTCGTTTTGCGTGAAAGAAGGTGTTGATCAAGATTCTTGAAAAGTGTGCAAGCGTTGAGGTGCTGCCCGAGAATCTATAAAAATTATAAGCCAACCAAGGTAGGGATAATGTCCGAATAAAATATTATTATAATATTTGATGTGTTGTAAAGCACACTTACTTTCTGTATCGTTTTGTCATGTTTTAGGTATTTAATTGTTTAATTAATTAGAGTTATGGGTGGTTTTTGCTTAATTTTACAAAGATTGAATGTTTACTTGTAGGTTAAGAAAGTTGATGGAAAAAGAGTTAAATTTGAAGACTTTAGGGCTTATTTGGTCAAGTTTAAAGACTACAAGTCAAGGCCCGACCCAAGCCCATAAGTTCAAGCCTTACATGCCATATTATATTAATTAAAAAAAAATAAGAAATACCCTAATACCCTACACAATTTCCGATCGGCATTATTGCAAAAGAAAAGAAAAAAAGTTGTTTGTTATTTTGGTCGGCAAGGGTTTGTGAGTGTTTCCTTTAAGGAGACATAACAATATATATATTGTGTGGTGGATTAAATCCCAGGACCAGCAAGTGGTAAAGAAAAGCAACAACAAACAAATTTAAAACAATCAGCCATATAGGCGATCGGAATCTGGGCAGCCAAGAAAGAAGTGAAAAACTTTTTTTTGTGAGCTTTTTGGTGACTAGGAGAGGAAGGAGATCGTTAAGGGAGACTTGGTACAGCAGCTAGGGTCGATTTACATCAAGAAACTCAGCCATATACTTGAGTATTGCATCTATAAACTTTGTTCTTTTGTTCAAGTTTCATAACTAGTTAAACTTGATCTTTTTGTTGGTTTGTTTTGCAAGTAACTTAGAGATTGATTTGTGTTTGATTGTTCTTGATCATTGAATGAGTTTTATTATGTTTATGTTGATGTTTATGATGTTTAATTTGAATATTAGCTGCTGTCCAAAATTAATGTGTAGCTAAACTTGTTAGTTCTACCTAGGTTAGATGATTATTGTTAGGTTTTAGTAAGTAGTTTGGATTGTTGATGATCATGACTTAAATTGTTAATGTAAAGTTTGGTTTAACATTGAATTAGGTTGTGTTTAGTGGCTGTGAATTTGTTAATTACACTTATAAACCTCTTGCTTTAATTAATTGAATGAGTTTTGATTGATTGTTGCTTGTTAGGACTCTTTACTTAGTGTTTAGGGTTTGTTTGCGGGTTGATCAACCGTAAGGTTTAAGTGAGTGTTTTAATTGAATATAATCAGCGGGTAGACACCTTCCTTGAGACCGAGAGGTGATAGGAAGTAAACTCGTCTCATAGCTTTTACTTGTTAGGATTAGGATCGCGCGAGAGCGGGTTCGGTTCTTGTCGGGTTTGGGTTTGTGAGGGATTAGTTGACCTAGTTTAAGTTAAACTGAATTGTTCCTCTATCCTTGGTTGCGTAGTATTCGTCTCCATTAGGGTAGTGTGTCGGTGAGACCGAGAGGAGAGTCGGCATTAGAGCACGTTAACAATTTGTCACCCGGTTTGTTCTTAAAATCAACTAAGTGTAGGTTAGGGTTTGTTTGTGAGACCGAGAGGTAATCTAGATTTCTTGAGTGAACCTTAGTTGTGTCATCCTTAGGAACCGGTGTCGTGAGATTCTACAATCCATTAGCTTACTATACCTTCAATAGGATTCTTACCTAGGTAGACGTTTTTCCCATTGATAAAACTATTTTCACATTTTCGCTTAGTCTTCTTAAATTAAGTCTTTTAAGTTAATTAAATTAAGTTAGGTTAAGTATTTAATAATATAAAAATCAATTTAAAATATATTATTCTTAGGTGAGTCTAATTTAGGGTTAAGTATTAGATACGTGTTCAAGTGTCCTTGTGTTCGACACTCGAACTTCATTAGTGCTATACTACTAGTGATCGGTACACTTGCCGGTTTTGTGTGGCTTATTTAGGAATTTCGTTTAATAAATTTAAAGCTTAGTTGTGAGAGCATCGTTTTACACACATCAAGTTTTTGGCGTCGTTTCCGGGGACACGGTTTGAGGCGTATTAAGAACAACTCGAGTTAGGACTTGCCTTGTTTACTACTTGTTTTTTCTTATTTGTTTTGTTAGTTAGTTTAAAATAGTTTAGCTAATTTTAGTTTCTTTCATTTATTTTAATAGTTGTATGCGACATACTCGATCTCTAGGACCACCAGAAACCTAAGGATTTTCCGAACCAGAGAGAGAGCTTCGTGAGAGACATCGTACAAACCCGTCTTCCAGTTCATCTACGTCCGTCGGTAATACATTCTCTTCTCCTACTTTTTCTGAACCCGTCATTAGGGATAGGATTATGGGCGACGCGAATCCACCACCGAGGAGGACAGTTGCAGACCGGGCCCATCTGGTCGATGCTGGCGCGAGATCCAGCATTACTCCACCAGCTATAGGAGTTCAAACGACTTGGCAGATTCCATCTAATGTTCTGAACACGATTGCTCATTCTACTCAATTTCACGGGTTGCTCCATAAGAACCCACATGCTCATATCACCCGCATTACACGAATTTGCGACACGTTTCATCTTGCCGGCGTATCCGAAGACGCCATCAAACTCCAAATCTTTCCGTTCTCACTCGTTGATCATGCGAGTCTGTGGATTGAGTCCCTCCCACAGGGATCCATTGCTACTTGGGCTGCCATGGAGACCCAATTTCTTGAAAAATACGATCCTCCGGCTAAGGCCGCTCGTTTGCGTAACCAAATCCATTCTTTCTAGATGGAGGACACCGAGAGCTTCTACGAGGCGTGGGAGAGGTTCAAAAATCTACTTGCTTTATGTCCGAACCACGGCCTACAAGACTGGGCGGTTGTTGAGAAGTTCTATAACGTAGTGACGTACGCGACTCAGAGTATGCTCGACACGGCTGCGGGAGGTAACCTATTGACGACGAAGGATACGGATGAGTGCATTGCCTTGTTTAACGGTTTAGCCATGAGTGGATACCAGCGACCACCAGTTAAGAGTATCAAAACCGTCGACGCCTTGTCACGCGGCATGCATTCAGTCGACACGAGCACTGCACTTGTGGCACAAGTTGAGGCGTTAGCAAAGATCGTGAAAAACTTGTAGGTGAAAAGTAAGTTATGCGAGATCTGTAGAGGGAGGCATGATACCATTCAGTGCCCCGTAGGTTTTCAGGAGGAGGTAGTCGACTTTGTTAATAATCCAAATCGAAATCAAAACTCTTTCGGATTCCGTCAGAGCCTATTCCAGGATTCTAGTGAGGGAACGAGTAGTGGGGAGAAGAAGCCCACGTTAAAGGAGATGATGGCACAGCAGACACAGATGCTGTCGCAACTCATGACTCGAGAGGACTCCGGTCACAAAGAAACTCAAGAGAAATTTCAGGAGCACGAGTCATTCATGAGAAACCAAGGAGCGTCAATTCAAAATCTTGAGCGTCTGATGGGAGAGATAGCAAGTCGTCTAAATGAGAGGTCACCGGGTACACTTCCAAGTAACACTGAACAAAATCCGAAGGCGTTCGCAGAGGTTGTGACAACGAGGATCGGTGCAGGGGCACGTAGCGAGCCCGTGATTCAGGAGGCGACGAGAGGAGTCGTTAACGAACCTGCGGCAGATGTAGAGGAGCAGGTAGACGAGGAGATTCAGTTGGAGTCTCCACCGGCCAAGGTGCATCAGAGGCACAACCCCGGAAGTACAGCACAGGCCGAGAACTAGCCACTATCCAGCACACCACCGAGAGTCTACAAACCTAGACTCCCATATCCCGGGAGAGTCCGTAGGGATAGAGACGAGGAGCAGAATTCCAAATTTCTTGATCTTCTGAAACAACTTCATCTTAATATTCCATTCCTTGAGGCACTTACGCAAATGCCAAAATATGCAAAGTTTCTTAAGGATATTCTCTCGAACAAAGAGAAGTTAGCCGTAGTCTCCTCCATTCCTCTGAGTGATGGTTGCTCTGCAGTCTTGCAGAGAAAGTTACCAGAAAAGATGTCCGATCCTGGGAGTTTCACGATTCCCTGCATCTTGAGTGATAATACGGTTGTTCATGCGTTGGCGGATCTTGGTGCCAGTATTAATCTCATGCCGTATTCCGTGTATCGCAAGTTGGGTCTAGGCGAACCGAGGCCTACCCGTATGAGAATCCAGCTTGCTGATCGTTCTGTGAAATACCCCCGAGGGGTGGTCGAGAACATGCTAGTTCGTGTCGACAAGTTCATCTTCCCGGTGGACTTTGTCATCCTGGACATGAACAATGACGATAGTGTCCCACTCATCTTAGGCCGACCATTCCTTGCCACTGCACAGGCATTGATCGATGTCTGCGAGGGTAAATTAATCTTAAGAGTTGGGGATGAGAACGTCACTTTTGACGTTCGACAGTTACTGAAACACCCCAAGTCTGCTGATGACTCCTTATACTTCATTGACACCATCATGGAGCATGTTGGGGATTTTATCAGCGAAATCTATGGAGGATCTGCCTCCGACACCCAGATTCTCGATAGGGAGATTCCGGAGATTGAAATGGTTTCCTTGACTAATCAGTCCTTAGATGACGAGACCGAGTCTCATGTCCCTAAATCTGGCATGTCTGCTGAGATCGTACGAGACGATCCGATGGACCGACCTTCGGTCGAGAGTCCTCCTTCTTCCTTAGAGCTTAGGGATTTACCTTCCCACCTTGAGTATGCGTTTCGAGATGAGGAGAGAAAGCTTCCGGTGATCATTGCATCTGCTTTGATGGAGGTCGAGAAGGAGAAGTTGTTGAGGGTGCTACGAGAGCACAGAGAGGCTATTGCATGGAAGATTATCAACATCAAGGGTATTAACCCTTCGTTTTGCACTCATAAAATCCTCATAGAGGAAAATTTCAAAATTTTCGTTCAGCCGCAACGGCGGCTTAATCCGAAAATGCAAGAGATCGTAAAGAAGGAGATTATTAAACTACTTGATGCGGGGATCATTTTCCCCATTTCTGATAGTGCTTAGGTGAGTCCAGTCCAAGTGGTTCCTAAAAAGGGTGGCATGACTGTCGTCACCAATGAGAAGAACGAACTTATTCCCACCAGGACTGTGACGGGATGGCGAGTCTGCATCGACTATCGCAGACTAAATGATGCCACCAGGAAAGACCACTTTCCTCTACCTTTCATTGATCAGATGTTAGAGCGTTTAGCAGTTCAGCAGTACTACTGCTTCCTAGATGGTTTCTCGGGTACTTCCAGGTTCCGATCGCTCCCGACAACCAGGAGAAAACCACTTTCACCTGTCCTTATGGAACATTTGCTTACAAACGTATGTCGTTCGGACTTTGTAACGCTCCGGCCACATTCCAGAGGTGTATGGTGGCCATTTTCCATGATATGATCGAGGACTCCATGGAGTTGTTCATGGACGATTTTTCTGTATTTGGGAGTTCCTTCGATCATTGTTTATCAAATCTCGAGAGGATGATGTCCCGCTGCGTTGACACCAACCTAGTCCTTAACTGGGAGAAGTGTCATTTCATGGTTCGCGAGGGCATTGTTCTAGGTCATCGGATCTCAAGTGCGGGGATAGCGGTTGAACGGGCAAAGTTCGAGACCATTTTTAATCTTCCCCCGCCTACTTCTGTGAGATCAATTCGTAGCTTTCTAGGTCATGCCGGGTTCTACCCGCCGGTTCATCAAAGATTTTTCTAAAATCGTGAGACCCATAACCAAACTTTTGGAGAAGGATGCTCCATTTGTTTTTTCTGAGCAGTGTATCGAGGCGTTTGATCTTCTAAAAGACAAACTCGTTAACGCCCCAATCATGGTTGCTCCCGATTGGTCGTTACCATTCGAGTTGATGTGTGACGCGAGCGACTTCGCATTTGGAGCAGTTCTTGGACAACGGAAGGATAAACACTTCCATCCGATCTACTACGCGAGCCGGACCTTAAATGGCGCACAGGAAAGCTATACCACCGCCGAAAAAGAGCTTTAAGCTGTGGTGTTCGCTTTCGACAAATTTAGGTCCTATCTAGTTATGTCCAAGACGATTGTTTATACGGATCATGCCGCTATTCGATATCTCTTCAGCAAGCAGGATGCTAAGCCTCGTCTTATCCGATGGATCCTGTTGCTTCAAGAGTTTTATATAGAGATCCGTGATAAAAAGGGGGCCGAGAATGTGACGGCCGATCATCTTTCACGTCTAGAGGGAGTTAATTTAGGAGATTCGGGAGTCAGGATCGACGATCGTTTTCCGACGGAGAATCTGATGTTTGTTACGGCACAAGAGGAAGGTTTTCCATGGTTTGCTGATTTCGCGAACTATCTTGCTGACGGATACCTCCCGAAGATGCCTTACCAGCAAAAGAAGAAATTCTTTGCTGACATCAAATTTTACCTTTGGAACGACCCATATCTTTTCCGCATTGGTGCCGATCAGCTTATTAGAAGGTGTGTAGATGTCAAGGAAGGATGGCAAATTTTGAGCCATTGTCATGTGGGACCGACTGGAGGTCACCACGGTGTGAGTTCTACGGCAAAGAAAGTTTTTGATTCTGGTTTTTACTGGCCGTTTATCTTTGAGGATGCTCATATGTTTGTTAAAAGTTGTGATCGTGGCCAGCGTTTCGGCAACATTTCTTCGCGAAACGAAATGCCCCTGAATGCTATTCAAGTTTGTGAGGTTTTTGATATTTGGGGTATTGATTTCATGGGACCGTTTCCATCTTCACGTGGAAATAAGTAAATACTCGTGGCCGTCGATTACGTGTCTAAGTGGGTTGAGGCCAAAGCTCGACCCACCAATGATGCCCGAGTGGTAGTCCGTTTTCTAAAAAGTCTATTTGTTCGTTTTGGAGTCCCGAAAGCCTTGATCAGTGATCGAGGTACTCACTTCTGCAACTCGCAGATGGATAAGGCGTTGAAGCGTTATGGGGTCACCCATCGGCTTGCGACCGCCTACCACCCACAGACTAGCGGGCAAGTAGAAGTGAGTAATCGGGGAATCAATCATATTCTCGTGAAAACGGTTGGTTCAAATCGCCGGGATTGGTCCGACAAATTAGATGACGCTCTGTGGGCCTTCCGTACAGCCTACAAGACTCCGACTGGTTCCACACCATTTCGGATGATTTATGGGAAGGCCTGTCATCTCCCTGTTGAATTGGAACACCACGCTTCATGGGCCCTTCAAAGGGTTAATCTTGATTTATCCGCCGTAGAGGTTAATCGTTTCCATCAAGTACACAAGTTGGAGGAGCTCTAGGATCACGCATATGCACAATCATTTAGGTATAAGGAGCATACGAAGGAACTGCATGATAGGAAATTGAAGGGTAATAAGCAATTCAAGTGTGGGGATAAAGTCTTACAATATAACTCCCGGTTGAGGTTATTCCCGGGAAAGTTGAAATCCCGATGGTCGGGACCGTTCACGGTCACTGAGGTTTTCCCGTATGGCACGATTGAGATACAAGATCAAAGCGGGAAGTTTAAGGTGAACGGTCATAGATTAAAGCACTACATAGGCGAGCCGATAACTGATCAGACAGTCGAGGTGTTCTACCTTGACTCATTCACCGAGGAATAGACGTGATGGATGCATCACTCGGGAGACAGCCCGAGTTGTAGAGTTTGTATTACGAATTTCTTTATTCTCTGTTTTTATTTGTTTTATTTTTATTCATAAGAAAATTAAAAATACAAAAAAATTAAATATTTAATAAAAAAATTTCAAAAAAAAATTCAAAAAAAAATTAAAAAAATTAAAAAATCAAAAACACAAAAATATGTTTATTTCTTATGTTTTTGTTTTCTGTTTTTGTACGCCGCTACATGCGAGCGAGTATGATTTTTTACAGGTATTATTATGCGCATGGTAGCTCTGATGGCGTTTTGGAACTGGTTCACCCGAGGTTGCGGTCGCGAATGAAATGCTAAACGGTCGTTCGATTCATACACAGCTAATGAAGAATCTGCATCTAAACCAGGGGAGTAACCCGTTCTCTATTTTAAGTTTTAATTTTATGCTTTACGTTTTATTTTTATTTTATTTTTATTTCTTTTACTTGTTCTCATCGAGGACGATTTCGTTCTAAGTGTGGGGATGGAAATTTATTTTACTTAGTTGTAGGAAAAAATTTAAAAAAGAATAAAAAAAAGTTATTAAAAAACAAAAAAAATGCCCCGTGAAAATTGTTTCTAATCTACGTTAAGCAAGAAATGATATTATTACCAATGTGCTAACGAACTCTCGGAATTTTTGAAATATATATAATAATAATAATAAAAGGGATGGTTTGCAAATCTGATTTGGGATGTGTCGGTAGGCCCAACTAGCTTTGATAGTCCTCTTTAGCATGTTTTTTATATATATAATAATTTAAAAACGGTGAAACCGAATTTCGATGCTTAGGGAGGATTACCATAATCTAAAAACATTGAGATGGTAAGAATTAAATGCACTCAAACCAGCACACACCACATGTCCAATTTTTTACGAGCTTAGAAATAGTTATATATTTTAGGATGATATAAAAAAAAGAAAAAAAAAAGAGAAAAAAAAAAGAAAGAAAAAAGTATGTTTTGAAGTTTGTTATGTATTGTGTTATACAAAGTTGTTCAAGACAAGACAAGCAAAATGCTTATGAAGAAAGTTATGTATTGTAAAATGCCAAATGAGCATTGTTTAAAGTTAGAAAAAGAGGCCAAAGATGCACATACTAGACGAGACTTAGAGTTTAGGTGTTACCTTGGGGATGGTGACTCTAAGGATACACTATTAGGGCTTGAAGGTTCTTAGTCAATAAATAAAAAATTAGGAATTTATAGGACAAAGTTTAATAATATTTAGGAATAGCTTGTACGACCTCCACATGACCATTCATCCATCAAAATTCCACCGAGTGCATCTAATTAGTATCATCAATGAGTCATTGGCTTATGGTGATTTGTTGAGCCAGTTTGCTTCGACTCTAGTTCTTCTAGCTCTCTTTGTCTGAGATGGGTAGGTGTAGCCTTAATTTTTAGACTTAAAACGTTTAATGCAAAAGGAGGGCTTGATTGGCTGGTGACTAGGTTTAAGTGGACAACAATATCGGCAATCGCGGTCAATATGTCAGGCTGTTTCTTGTGCTTTGAAAATGATAATAATCTGATAGTTTGTTGTTTTTCACTTGGTTATGATCCTGTGTAGATTACTTTTTCAGGGACGAAAAAGACTTAAGTGTGGGGATGTTTGATGTGTTGTAAAACACACTTACTTTCCGTATCATTTTGTCATGTTTTACGTATTTAATTGTTTAATTAATGAGAGTTATGGGTGGTTTTTGCTTAATTTTACAAAGATTGAATGTTTACTTGTAGGTTAAGAAAGTTGATAGAAAAAGAGTTAAATTTGAAGACTTTAGGGCTTATTTGGTCAAGTTTAAAGACTACAAGTCAAGGCCCGACCCAAGCCCACAAGTTCAAGCCTTACATGCCATATTATATTAATTAAAAAAAATAAGAAATACCCTAATACCCTACACAATTTTCGATCGGCATTATTGCAAAAGAAAAGAAAAAAAGTTGTTGTTTGTTATTTTGGTCGGCAAGGGTTTGTGAGTGTTTCCTTTAAGGAGACATAACAATATATATATTGTGTGGTGGATTAAATCCACGACCAGCAAGTGGTAAAGAAAAGCAACAACAAACTAATTTAAAACAATCAGCCATATAGGCGATCGGAATCTGGGCAGCCAAGAAAGAAGTGAAAAACTTTATTTTGTGAGCTTTTTGGTGACTAGGAGAGGAAGGAGATCGTTAAGGGAGACTTGGTACAGCAGCTAGGGTCGATTTACATCAAGAAACTCAGCCATATACTTGAGTATTGCATCTATAAACTTTGTTCTTTTGTTCAAGTTTCATAACTAGTTAAACTTGATCTTTTTGTTGGTTTGTTTTGCAAGTAACTTAGAGATTGATTTGTGTTTGATTGTTCTTGATCATTGAATGAGTTTTATTATGTTTATGTTGATGTTTATGATGTTTAATTTGAATATTAGCTGCTGTCCAAAATTAATGTGTAGCTAAACTTGTTAGTTCTACCTAGGTTAGATGATTATTGTTAGGTTTTAGTAAGTAGTTTGGATTGTTGATGATCATGACTTAAATTGTTAATGTAAAGTTTGGTTTAACATTGAATTAGGTTGTGTTTAGTGGCTGTGAATTTGTTAATTACACTTATAAACCTCTTGCTTTAATTAATTGAATGAGTTTTGATTGATTGTTGCTTGTTAGGACTCTTTACTTAGTGTTTAGGGTTTGTTTGCGGGTTGATCAACCGTAAGGTTTAAGTGAGTGTTTTAATTGAATATAATCAGCGGGTAGACACCTTCCTTGAGACCGAGAGGTGATAGGAAGTAAACTCGTCTCATAGCTTTTACTTGTTAGGATTAGGATCGAGCGAGAGCGGGTTCGGTTCTTGTCGGGTTTGGGTTTGTGAGGGATTAGTTGACCTAGTTTAAGTTAAACTGAATTGTTCCTCTATCCTTGGTTGCGTAGTATTCGTCTCCATTAGGGTAGTGTGTCGGTGAGACCGAGAGGAGAGTCGGCATTAGAGCACGTTAACAATTTGTCACCCGGTTTGTTCTTAAAATCAACTAAGTGTAGGTTAGGGTTTGTTTGTGAGACCGAGAGGTAATCTAGATTTCTTGAGTGAACCTTTGTTGTGTCATCCTTAGGAACCGGTGTCGTGAGATTCTACAATCCATTAGCTTACTATACCTTCAATAGGATTCTTACCTAGGTAGACGTTTTTCCCATTGATAAAACTATTTTCACATTTTCGCTTAGTCTTCTTAAATTAAGTCTTTTAAGTTAATTAAATTAAGTTAGGTTAAGTATTTAATAATATAAAAATCAATTTAAAATATATTATTCTTAGGTGAGTCTAATTTAGGGTTATGTATTAGATACGTGTTCACGTGTCCTTGTGTTCGACACTCGAACTTCATTAGTGCTATACTACTAGTGATCGGTACACTTGCCGGTTTTGTGTGGCTTAGTTAGGAATTTCGTTTAATAAATTTAAAGCTTAGTTGTGAGAGCATCGTTTTACACACATCAATATTAAAAGGCTTAGACCCTAGTCGATGGTATACTCGATACCTCGAAAATAAGTAAAAAAGAAAGTGTAACAAAGAAAAGTATAAATAAGAAATATGTGATGTAAAATATATGTTTGTTATTGATATTATTATTATTTGAGTTTTCTAAATAATAAGTAAAGAGATAAAGTATATGTTTATTCTTGAAAAAGAGACGTAGTGTTTAAGAAAAATAAACAAGTAAAACTAATGGTTTAAACTTGTTAAAGAAAGAAAAATGTTTTGAACTAAAGGTTCATAAAGAATATATAATCAAGGTAAAGATTATACAAAAGCGACTAAACGTCTTAAGCCGATTAAAGATCTCGTAATAACAAAAGGTTATACTCGTACTATAGGTCCGAGATAGCTCAAGAAAGACCGATCAGTGAAGGGAAGCTGATCATTTAATGGTGAATACGCCCAACTTTTATAACTTGTATTATCGAGTCAAATTAAAATTAATTACATGAGATTACATATATCTAAAACATTATAAACAAAAGTAATCGATGGCTCCCAGGCTGTCGAGTACGCGTGTTTGGATCCTTACATATGTGGTTAGACAGTTGGCACACCGCGCCACACCTGGTTATATGCCTCTGCCACAATGGGCCGGACCTAAGTTATGTCCGAGAGAGGGTAATTATAATATGGATATACTAAAAACTAATATCAGATTTTTTTACAAAAAAAAATATTATTTATAATTATAATAAAAAATTAAGTGGGTTATAGGTCTCACCAAACCAGATTGCTTTTAAACTGGATTATAACATCTCATTTATCTGTGAAACTCTTTCATCATCAAATTCTAAGTATATTATTAACTCACTTACGATAAATAAAACTAAAATTAAAAATATATATAAATATTAGAAACGGAAAATGAAAACACCCACGTAATACCGAGGATAAAAACTAGTATATGTATATTTGCATCGAAAGATGTATGATAGACTATTGATATAGTACGATTGAATTTTACTTGGCTATGGTCCTATTCTTTCACACTCTGTTCCAGAGTTCAACTTCAGGAGAAAAAGGAAAAGAAAGTGAGAAATCAGGAAAATATGGTGCTCCTGGTTTTCTTTTAGATGGAAAAGAAAAGAAAGGGAATGAAAAGGAGAGAAAATTGGCTGTATTTATTTTCTTTCCAAATCGGAAAGAATAAAAGAGAAAGGAAAGTGGAAGATATTTGATCATACCAAACATATTAATAATTACCATACTGCCCTCAATATATCAGTTCATATATTTATAGTTCCTTTTTCTACCTTCCAAACATAAACTGTTGTTCATCATCATGAAACTCCGACGCATAGACGCCCTAAGCATACCCACCTGCTTCTCAACGCCTGTTTCAACCCTTCTTCTTTTAGGTATTCTTAATTTAATTTCTAAAACTTTGTTTTGATTTTACAGTTTTAGAGTTGTAGTAACCAATTAAGGATGGATTAAAATGGCTTCTGTGTGAAATAAAAGTAACTTTAAGGTAATCGACAGGTTATGGTTCTTTGATTTTAAAGCTTTTGAATTGAATATGAACATGAAATTTGTTAATTTGAATGACTGGATTTATAGGCTTCTTTGATAATGTATTATATTTTTGAGTTTAATAACTTTATATTCATAGATTCTCAAGAGGTGTTAATTGAGCAGAAAGAGTTTATAGTTAATTACCACTAAACCAACAAATGGAACATAATGGGTAAAGGATAAATGTTAGTGAAACACAATCTGCAAATGATAGAGTTCTGAAACACAATCTGCACATGTATTTTTAGTTTTAATTTTCTCTAAAGGGTATAATGGTAAAAATATAAGTTTCTTTTCCTTTCCTTTCATCCCGGGAACACATAAATTGTTTCCTTTCCTTTTCTTTATTTTACATTAAACTCAGGAACACAAATTAAAATCACATATTTTCCTTTCATTTCCTTTCTATTCTCCCATAATTCCTTTTCCTTTCTTTTCTTTCATTAAATGAAACTCAGGAACACAATGTCAGTGGAGGCATCCCTTTTTCCATTTTTATATTTAATTTATTGAAAAACATTGTATTAGTTACTTAACTTTGAATTTTTTTCAATTAGGTCACTCAACTTTTAGTGTCTCAATTAAGTCACTTAATTTTTAATTTGTGCTCTAAAACAAGAGGGATAACTACTATATTATCGTAAGTGATTTATTTACAAATAAAAAAATGAAAAAATATTGGCTTTAATCATGTTTTAGTTATTTATGAAAATATAGTATGAAGGTAAAAAAGATGTTATTAAAACACTTTTTGAAAGTTGGGTGACCTAATTGAGAAAAAAGTAATAATATGAGTGACTTAGTTGGAATAAACTTAAAACTTGATTACTATATTACGGAGTTGTTTATTCATATAATATATTTTTAACTATTTTTATTTTATATTATACTTGGTTAAAATAAAATTAACCCATGTTCCTTGTTGGGTTTATGTATATATTCCTCCTGTTATTACTTGTATGTTAAAGTTTTGTTTTTCTTTTTTCTGTTTATACTTGAAATTCTACTAGTTTATGTTTTTCATTTTTCTGTTTATACTTGAAATTCTACTAGTTTATGTTTTTTCTTTTTTCTGTTTATACTTGAAATTCTACTTAAGGACTAAACAACCTTTTTTAAACTTTTTTTTTTCTGCAGATCAAATGTATTCCGGTTGTTAGCACCAGAAAGTTCTTAATATTTTATTTTTTTGTCACAACTTGTAGGTTCCCTGGACGGATCGCACGAGATATCTCGGTCTACTCATGTGCGGAATCCCTGCGTAGATCGTTACGAGCGTAGAAAGCAAATCAAACAAACACACACGAATAAACCGAAACACGTTATATATTAATAACTGAACTCACGTGATATGAATCACTGATACAGACTCTCGACCTCACGTTACAATGAACTCAGATCAACTCGATTAACTCAAACGACTAACTACAAACCAAGCCGTAAGCTGGTATATAAATACACGACAACTTCGCCTGATATGTTCAGGCGAAGTTGTCCATAACTTCGCTTGTACAACAAGTTCGCCTAGGCGAACTTGTTAACAACTTCGCTTAAACAAAAACATAAATAACATTACAAACTCGATTACAGACACTAGACTATGAACTACTGACATTTATGCACCAACAGACTCCCCCTTGGCAGTAGCTTCATATCTTGATCTTTAAGCACTTGTGTTGTAATCTTCACGCATGCACTCCTTCTCTAACACATACCGTGACTACTCGCTGATACTTCCTCGCTTCGTCTTTCCAAGCAGGAATATAGAATATCTTCTTTTCATTCAACACTTGCAGATCAGCTTTCGATAAGTTAACAAGATGCATCGGATCATACACCCTCAGCACTTCTTGTTCGTCTTCGTCTTCCATCACGGCTTCAGCAGTCTGGCAATCAACATACCACCATTTAAGATTCTTCAACACATCTTGAGGCATAATCTTCATTGGAACCTCCTTAATGCATCGGATCGGTTTGTACTTCATTACCATCCATGGCTTGCCATCTGATCTCATTCCCCTTTCTTTATCTTCCACTAGCTTTCCCTTCTGTGGCTTTAATAACTCAAACTTCTTCTCTTTTATGCTTTCTTTCCACACGATCTTCCCAATAACCCTTGCCATGTTGTCGTCGCTTCTATTGATCAGCCCCAATCTAGCCAAATACTTCACCTCACATTCCGGCAATGTATTGAGAGATCTCAACGTTCTTTTAAAATACTGAATCCCATCAAAACGTTTCACCACAAACAACTTTATCTGTTCATCATATATCCAACAAATAATTCCTTTCTTCGACTCAGCATAGCCTTTGATATTATAACTCTTTTTGAACATGGTTGGAACAGCAGGCTTCTTAGTTTTAATAAACCAATGAGCACAGCCTTCCTTCCACCTAGGCTGCTCCTCCCACTCAGTCTCATCATTTTCCATCTCAGTACCCATATCGGCTTTCTCAACATCTGGGATCTCGTGTTCAACATTTTCTTCAATTATTTCACCTTCTTCAATCTCATCTTCAATCACAATCTGTGCTTCAATCTTCTCAATCTCCTCAATAGGCAGCACATCATCATCAAACATCACATCATCCTCTAGCATATCATCATCCAATTCTTTCAACGCATCGATCACATCATCATCATCATCATCATCAACCATCACCACCTCATCACCACCAACTGCACCTGCAGACTCCCCCTGAGCTGTGGAAGTCCCAAGAGCTTGAGTAGTTCTTGGCAACTCACCACCTGCACCTTTCGGTGCATTGGGATCATCGTCTCTGTCATTTCTCCTCTTTGTCCTTAACTCGTCGCCTCTACAGCCTGTCTCCCCCTGAGATGCCAAGAACTCCTTCATAGCATCTATAATTCGCCCATGTTCAACCAGGAGGGACGACTGTAGTTGATTCTCTGCTACATGGCGCTGAATAGCCTGGGTCTGGATAAAGTTTATCATCGATTGCTCTGCCACAACCCGTTCAAGTGCAGCTATTCTCTCCGAGTCTGAGAAGGTTGCATCGAAATCAAACCTCATGTTAGATGTGTCTTGAGTATACTCAGCAGGGATATCGAATGTAACCGGGACATCAGAAGCAGTTGTGGACGTAACCGCAGGTGGTATCGTGACCGACAACCCTGCAGTTGCAACGACGGTAGACTCTACAAATTGTGCCACCACCTCTGAAGGAGTAAGCGTTGGAGGTGGTAACGACACAATCTCCGGAGTCGTCGTCTGTAGTGTGATGGATGGGATGCCGACAGCTGATGTAGCCACCACGGGAACATCCGCGGCGCTTGTAACCTGTACAGAAGTAGGAACAATCGACATAACTGACAGTGCGGATGGAGCGAACCGTATAACCCTTGAAGTCTCTCCGGCTCCCATACCTGCACCTGTCCTTTCACGTCTTGATCGTCTAATCAGCTTGTGAATATCCTCTTCTTCTTCTTCTTCTGACTCAGTATCATCGACTGTCCTCTTCCTCTTCCCAATCGTCCTTTCTCGTCTCACCAACATCCTTCTTGCCTCATCCATAACATCATCAAGATCTGAGTCAGCCACCGTCGTAGCTGCTCTAGTAACATTCACTTCCCGAACCTGTGCAGCAGAGACCTGCACCTCTTCTTGCGGATCAAAATGATCCATGTCGAAGAATCCTTGGCCGCCAAATCAGCATCAAGGTCTACATCCTCCTCAGCCGACACCACAGGCACAGTAGGTACATCTCGAGTTGCTCCTGCCTGTTGTGGTTGAGGGTCTCTGAACTCATCCCCCCGAGCTGGCACATACCCCGGGTTTATTAAGAACCCAAAGAGTGGAGTATGCCTTGGACGACGTTCAGGCTTGCTCCTTGCACTCGAAGTACGGCATTGAGCAAAGGTACGTTTGCTCACACTCTCCACGTATCGTATTGGGCGTCGTTGAGGCAAATTTGGAGCCACATGGTTCAAGATCATCTGGATGAATCTTGGATACATTATGAACCGCTCACGAGCCATCGCCCTCCTCTGTCTGTCGATCTCATAAAAGACCATCTGACTAAAGCTATAACGTTTGTTATAAGTCAGAGCAGTCATTGCTGACTGCATGGTCGCACCTATTCCGTCAGTACCCCGCCTTCCTCCCAGACATGCAGACAATCATAACGTGCATGAGGAAGCGCCACTGATCAAGTAGGAACCCCTTCCGTCTCTGGGTATCGCCCAAGGGACCAGAATATCCCATTCGTAGGAATGCTCCATCACGAAACGGAGCAACAAACTCCGTAGGGTCATTCCTAGTCTCTTCACCGAACCGTAAAGCCACACGTATTTGTTCAGATGAGAACTGAACCTCTTGATTGTTGACGGTTGCTCGCATAACCGGGGGCTCAACGCGGCAATCGTACTCCACAGTCTGCCAGAAATCCTCGATATTGGGTAAGGATATCGGCAGAGTCGTCGTGATAGCGTGGAATATCCTCGAGCGAAGGAGGAATGTGATTATCTCCCGGTAATCCTCCACACCACTCGCTTCCGGGTCTAAGGTGATGAACATGTTGTGACCCGGGAAGAATTGCCTCTGATCTCCATCGTCACCTCCAGCACCTCCAGCACCTGCTACTGCAGCCATATCTGCAACAAACGAACCAAGTTAGATAAACGTTAAGGCGTACCACAAGTTCGCTTGTTACCATGTGCGAAGTTGTGATAAAATCTGTATAGGCGAAGTTAAAGTTGGGGCGAAGTTGGGAACAACTTCGCTTCATCTTTAAGTTCGTCTAATAATTAAAAAATTAAAAGGTCCAGGCGAAGTTAATGTTAACTTCGCCTCACCACAACATCGCCTCAGGCGAAGTTTAGACTCAGGCGAAGTTACGGATAACTTCGCCTAAACCTTAAGTTCGCCTGAATCTGAAACGACAACAGTAGGCAGAATCAACATCGAAAATTTGGTGTTTCGGCCAATTTTGACGATAAGTTCGCTGTGAAAATCGATAATAAGTTCGCTGAGATTTGGAGATTATGAACAGTTTTGACTCTTGAAAATCCTTATATAGGGGCGAAGTTATACAGGCGAAGTTACGGTTAACTTCTCCTAGGCGAAGTTATTCATAAGTTCGCCTGTTTAACAACATCGCCTATATTTACAAAATCAACCCTTATAATTTGAACATTTTGCAATTAAGTTCTAAAACTTCCCTTTAAGAATCAAATAACACGATCAAGTCCAAGTAACCATTCATAAAAGCATACAACTACATAAAAAGAAAACTTTAACAATTAAAGTATAAGGGATCAAATTTCAGTCTCGATAGGGACTACTACGTTTTAGAAAATATCCGAACAGAAATCATACTAATTACGTGACTGTCACACAGATCCGTGTTTAGCTGTATTATGACATAAAGAAACAGGTTGTAAGCAGGTAAATAACTTAAGATGGTTTTCATCGTTTCTGTGATACGAGTTAAGTTCAATTAAGCTCAAAAATTAAGTGGGCAACAACTCAGAGATTATGATGCCTCCTATCTATTCTCAAAGCATATTTGGCTTTCCCCAAGTCACCCCGAATTGACTTCGACCCTTAGTGTCTGATTAAGTTTGTAATTACTCTTCATCTCCTTCTCGTTCTCTTTCTTACTCCATGATTAAGAAGTCTTGATATGTTGAACTCTAGAATGTTTCAATAACTCATAATTTTTTTTATTTTTTTTATTTTTTATGATAAACATTTTCATAGACTTCAGAGTAGTAACCAACTGCAAGTCCCGAATCTGGATCACTGCAGTTTCTTGAAACGCTATCTTCACGGGAATCAGAACACTTACGGGCTCGTGTATGACTGGGTAATCGCTTTTCTGCCTATCATTCGGAAAGATATATATGAAGACATGCAAAACTCGTAAGGAGTTTCCACGTAAAATCAAGTAGTTTTAGTTTGTATCACATCTACTTTTACGCACCGTAAAAAGTTACCATGACATACAATGACTGTCCTAAAGCCTTTTAAGCCTAATAACTTCACTAGTTAAGCACACAGAATCAGTATATATATCATTTTCCAAGGTTGGATCAATTTTCTGTTAAACATAGCTAACGAACTTCTTACGAAGTAGTAGACTTGAAAAATAATTTCATTTCCCTTAAAGAAAATTTTTTGACTTCAATCGCCCCGATCAAGTCAAGTCGTCAGGTTAACGGCTATCCCGAAGATCCAATGGATCAGCTGGACCGACCACATACTAGTATGTGTCCTTCTAACTAAGTACGATCGACTAATTTTCAGCGAAAAATGAAAACTCATCATAAACCGCCCCGGTCACTTTCAGTCATCTGGTTAATGGCTATCTTCATATTCTACAAGTAGAATTGAGGACCAAACATATCCTAAGACATGTCCTTCAAACTGTGGTAACCGACATACTTTTAAGCGATAGTGATTTTTTTTTTTTTTTAAATAAACATTTAAAAGCATGGTTACTCGGGATTGATCATCCCATTCAACTCAATAAGGTTTTGAAATCTCGTTTTGTCAAACGCTTTAGTAGATAAATCAGCGAAATTATCAAGCGTATCCACCTTTTCAAGCACAATCAGTTTCTTCTCAGCACAATCCCGTATAAAATGATGACGTATGTTGAGAAACCAAGGAGCGTCAATTCAAAATCTTGAGCGTCTGATGGGAGAGATAGCAAGTCGTCTAAATGAGAGGTCACCGGGTACACTTCCAAGTAACACTGAACAAAATCCGAAGGCGTTCGCAGAGGTTGTGACAACGAGGATCGGTGCAGGGGCACGTAGCGAGCCCGTGATTCAGGAGGCGACGAGAGGAGTCGTTAACGAACCTGCGGCAGATGTAGAGGAGCAGGTAGACGAGGAGATTCAGTTGGAGTCTCCACCGGCCAAGGTGCATCAGAGGCACAACCCCGGAAGTACAGCACAGGCCGAGAACTAGCCACTACCCAGCACACCACCGAGAGTCTACAAACCTAGACTCCCATATCCCGGGAGAGTCCGTAGGGATAGAGACGAGGAGCAGAATTCCAAATTTCTTGATCTTCTGAAACAACTTCATCTTAATATTCCATTCCTTGAGGCACTTACGCAAATGCCCAAATATGCAAAGTTTCTTAAGGATATTCTCTCGAACAAAGAGAAGTTAGCCGAAGTCTCCTCCATTCCTCTGAGTGATGGTTGCTCTGCAGTCTTGCAGAGAAAGTTACCAGAAAAGATGTCCGATCCTGGGAGTTTCACGATTCCCTGCATCTTGAGTGATAATACGGTTGTTCATGCGTTGGCGGATCTTGGTGCCAGTATTAATCTCATGCCGTATTCCGTGTATCGCAAGTTGGGTCTAGGCGAACCGAGGCCTACCGTATGAGTATCCAGCTTGCTGATCGTTCTGTGAAATACCCCCGAGGGGTGGTCGAGAACATGCTAGTTCGTGTCGACAAGTTCATCTTCCCGGTGGACTTTGTCATCCTGGACATGAACAATGACGATAGTGTCCCACTCATCTTAGGCCGACCATTCCTTGCCACTGCACAGGCATTGATCGATGTCTGCGAGGGTAAATTAATCTTAAGAGTTGGGGATGAGAACGTCACTTTTGACGTTCGACAGTTACTGAAACACCCCAAGTCTGCTGATGACTCCTTATACTTCATTGACACCATCATGGAGCATGTTGGGGATTTTATCAGCGAAATCTATGGAGGATCTGCCTCCGACACCCAGATTCTCGATAGGGAGATTCCGGAGATTGAAATGGTTTCCTTGACCAATCAGTCCTTAGATGACGACACCGAGTCGCATGTCCCTAAATCTGGCATGTCTGCTGAGATCGTACGAGACGATCCGATGGACCGACCTTCGGTCGAGAGTCCTCCTTCTTCCTTAGAGCTTAGGGATTTACCTTCCCACCTTGAGTATGCGTTTCGAGATGAGGAGAGAAAGCTTCCGGTGATCATTGCATCTGCTTTGATGGAGGTCGAGAAGGAGAAGTTGTTGAGGGTGCTACGAGAGCACAGAGAGGCTATTGCATGGAAGATTATCAACATCAAGGGTATTAACCCTTCGTTTTGCACTCATAAAATCCTCATAGAGGAAAATTTCAAAATTTTCGTTCAACCGCAACGGCGGCTTAATCCGAAAATGCAAGAGATCGTAAAGAAGGAGATTATTAAACTACTTGATGCGGGGATCATTTTCCCCATTTCTGATAGTGCTTAGGTGAGTCCAGTCCAAGTGGTTCCTAAAAAGGGTGGCATGACTGTCGTCACCAATGAGAAGAACGAACTTATTCCCGCCAGGACTGTGACGGGATGGCGAGTCTGCATCGACTATCGCAGACTAAATGATGCCACCATGAAAGACCACTTTCCTCTACCTTTCATTGATCAGATGTTAGAGCGTTTAGCAGTTCAGCAGTACTACTGATTCCTAGATGGTTTCTCGGGTACTTCCAGGTTCCGATCGCTCCCGAAAACCAGGAGAAAACCACTTTCACCTGTCCTTATGGAACATTTGCTTACAAACGTATGTCGTTCGGACTTTGTAACGCTCCGGCCACATTCCAGAGGTGTATGGTGGCCATTTTCCATGATATGATCGAGGACTCCATGGTGTTGTTCATGGACGATTTTTCTGTATTTGGGAGTTCCTTCGATCATTATTTATCAAATCTCGAGAGGATGATGTCCCGCTGCGTTGACACTAACCTAGTCCTTAACTGGGAGAAGTGTCATTTCATGGTTCGCGAGGGCATTGTTCTAGGTCATCGGATCTCAAGTGCGGGGATAGCGGTTGACCGGGCAAAGTTCGAGACCATTTTTAATCTTCCCCCGCCTACTTCTGTGAGATCAATTCGTAGCTTTCTAGGTCATGCCGGGTTCTACCGCCGGTTCATCAAAGATTTTTCTAAAATCGCGAGACCCATAACCAAACTTTTGGAGAAGGATGCTCCATTTGTTTTTTCTGAGCAGTGTATCGAGGCGTTTGATCTTCTAAAAGACAAACTCGTTAACGCCCCAATCATGGTTGCTCCCGATTGGTCGTTACCATTCGAGTTGATGTGTGACGCGAGCGACTTCGCAGTTGGAGCAGTTCTTGGACAACGGAAGGATAAACACTTCCATCCGATCTACTACGCGAGCCGGACCTTAAATGGCGCACAGGAAAGCTATACCACCACCGAAAAAGAGCTTTTAGCTGTGGTGTTCGCTTTCGACAAATTTAGGTCCTATCTAGTTATGTCCAAGACGATTGTTTATACGGATCATGCCGCTATTCGATATCTCTTCAGCAAGCAGGATGCTAAGCCTCGTCTTATCCGATGGATCCTGTTGCTTCAAGAGTTTTATATAGAGATCCGTGATAAAAAGGGGGCCGAGAATGTGGCGGCCGATCATCTTTCACGTCTAGAGGGAGTTAATTTAGGAGATTCGGGAGTCAGGATCGACGATCGTTTTTCCGACGGAGAATCTGATGTTTGTTACGGCACAGGAGGAAGGTTTTCCATGGTTTGCTGATTTCGCGAACTATCTTGCTGACGGATACCTCCCGAAGATGCCTTACCAGCAAAAGAAGAAATTCTTTGCTGACATCAAAGTTTACCTTTGGAACGACCCATATCTTTTCCGCATTGGTGCTGATCAGCTTATTAGAAGGTGTGTAGATGTCAAGGAAGGATGGCAAATTTTGAGCCATTGTCATGTGGGACCGACTGGAGGTCACCACGGTGTGAGTTCTACGGCAAAGAAAGTTTTTGATTCTGGTTTTTACTGGCCGTTTATCTTTGAGGATGCTCATATGTTTGTTAAAAGTTGTGATCGTGGCCAGCGTTTCGGCAACATTTCTTCGCGAAACGAAATGCCCCTGAATGCTATTCAAGTTTGTGAGGTTTTTGATATTTGGGGTATTGATTTCATGGGACCGTTTCCATCTTCACGTGGAAATAAGTAAATACTCGTGGCCGTCGATTACGTGTCTAAGTGGGTTGAGGCCAAAGCTCTACCCACCAATGATGCCCGAGTGGTAGTCCGTTTTCTAAAAAGTCTATTTGCTCGTTTTGGAGTCCCGAAGCCTTGATCAGTGATTGAGGTACTCACTTCTGCAACTCGCAGATGGATAAGGCGTTGAAGCGTTATGGGGTCACCCATCGGCTTGCGACCGCCTACCACCCACAGACTAGCGGGCAAGTAGAAGTGAGTAATCGGGGAATCAATCATATTCTCGTGAAAACGGTTGGTTCAAATCGCCGGGATTGGTCCGACAAATTAGATGACGCTCTGTGGGCCTTCCGTACAGCCTACAAGACGCCGACTGATTCCACACCATTTCGGATGATTTATAGGAACGCCTGTCATCTCCCTGTTGAACTGGAACACCACGCTTCATGGGCCCTTCAAAGGATTAATCTTGATTTATCCGCCGTAGAGGTTAATTGTTTCCATCAAGTACACAAGTTAGAGGAGCTCTAGGATCACGCATATGCACAATCATTTAGGTATAAGGAGCATACGAAGGAACTGCATGATAGGAAATTGAAGGGTAATAAGCAATTCAAGTGTGGGGATAAAGTCTTACTATATAACTCTCGGTTGAGGTTATTCCCGGGAAAGTTGAAATCCCGATGGTCGGGACCGTTCACGGTCACTGAGGTTTTCCCGTACGGCACGATTGAGATACAAGATCAAAGCGGGAAGTTTAAGGTGAACGGTCATAGATTAAAGCACTACATAGGCGAGCCGATAACTGATCAGACAGTCGAGGTGTTCTACCTTGACTCATTCACCGAGGAATAGACGTGATGGATGCATCACTCGGGAGACAGCCCGAGTTGTAGAGTTTGTATTACGAATTTCTTTATTCTCTGTTTTTATTTGTTTTATTTTTATTTATAAGAAAATTAAAAATACAAAAAAATTAAATATTTAATAAAAAAATTCCAAAAAAAAATTCAAAAAAAAATTAAAAAAATTAAAAAATCAAAAACACAAAAATATGTTTATTTCTTATGTTTTTGTTTTCTGTTTTTGTACGCCGCGAGCGAGTATGATTTTTTACAGGTATTATTATGCGCATGATAGCTCTGATGGCGTTTTGGAACTGGTTCACCCGAGGTTGCGGTCGCGAATGAAATGCTAAACGGTCGTTCGATTCATACACAGCTAATGAAGAATCTGCATCTAAACCAGGGGAGTAACCCGTTCTCTATTTTATTTTATGCTATTTTAAGTTTTAATTTTATGCTTTACGTTTTATTTTTATTTTATTTTTATTTCTTTTACTTGTTCTCATCGAGGACGATTTCGTTCTAAGTGTGGGGATGGAAATTTATTTTACTTAGTTGTAGGAAAAAATTTAAAAAAGAATAAAAAAAAAGTTATTAAAAAACAAAAAAAATGCCCCGTGAAAATTGTTTCTAATCTACGTTAAGCAAGAAATGATATTATTACCAATGTGCTAACGAACTCTCGGAATTTTTGAAATATATATAATAATAATAATAAAAGGGATGGTTTGCATATCTGATTTGGGATGTGTCGGTAGGCCCAACTAGCTTTGATAGTCCTTTTTAGCATGTTTTTTATATATATAATAATTTAAAAACGGTGAAACCGAATTTCGATGCTTAGGGAGGATTACCATAATCTAAAAACTTTGAGATGGTAAGAATTAAATGCACTCAAACCAGCACACACCACATGTCCAATTTTTTACGAGCTTAGAAATAGTTATATATTTTAGGATGATATAAAAAAAAGAAAAAAAAAAGAGAAAAATAAAAGAAAGAAAAAAGTATGTTTTGAAGTTTGTTATGTATTGTGTTATACAAAGTTGTTCAAGACAAGACAAGCAAAATGCTTATGAAGAAAGTTATGTATTGTAAAATGCCAAATGAGCATTGTTTAAAGTTAGAAAAAGAGGCCAAAGATGCACATACTAGACGGGACTTAGAGTTTAGGTGTTACCTTGGGGATGGTGACTCTAAGGATACACTATTAGGGCTCGAAGGTTCTTAGTCAATAAATAAAAAATTAGGAATTTATAGGACAAAGTCCAATAATATTTAGGAATAGCTTGTACGACCTCCACATGACCATTCATCCATCAAAATTCCACCGAGTGCATCTAATTAGTATCATCAATGAGTCCTTGGCTTATGGTGATTTGTTGAGCCAGTTTGCTTCGACTCTAGTTCTTCTAGCTCTCTTTGTCTGAGATGGGTAGGTGTAGCCTTAATTTTTAGACTTAAAACGTTTAATGCAAAAGGAGGGCTTGATTGGCTGGTGACTGGGTTTAAGTGGACAACAATATCGGCAATCGCGGTCAATATGTCAGGCTGTTTCTTGTGCTTTGAAAATGATAATAATCTGATAGTTTGTTGTTTTTCACTTGGTTATGATCCTGTGTAGATTACTTTTTCAGGGACTAAAAAGACTTAAGTGTGGGGATGTTTGATGTGTTGTAAAACACACTTACTTTCCGTATCATTTTGTCATGTTTTACGTATTTAATTGTTTAATTAATGAGAGTTATGGGTGGTTTTTGCTTAATTTTACAAAGATTGAATGTTTACTTGTAGGTTAAGAAAGTTGATAGAAAAAGAGTTAAATTTGAAGACTTTAGGGCTTATTTGGTCAAGTTTAAAGACTAAAAGTCAAGGCCCGACCCAAGCCCACAAGTTCAAGCCTTACATGCCATATTATATTAATTAAAAAAAATAAGAAATACCCTAATACCCTACACAATTTCCGATCGGCATTATTGCAAAAGAAAAGAAAAAAAGTTGTTTGTTATTTTGGTCGGCAAGGGTTTGTGAGTGTTTCCTTTAAGGAGACATAACAATATATATATTGTGTGGTGGATTAAATCCACGACCAGCAAGTGGTAAAGAAAAGCAACAACAAACTAATTTAAAACAATCAGCCATATAGGCGATCGGAATCTGGGCAGCCAAGAAAGAAGTGAAAAACTTTATTTTGTGAGCTTTTTGGTGACTAGGAGAGGAAGGAGATCGTTAAGGGAGACTTGGTACAGCAGCTAGGGTCGATTTACATCAAGAAACTCAGCCATATACTTGAGTATTGCATCTATAAACTTTGTTCTTTTGTTCAAGTTTCATAACTAGTTAAACTTGATCTTTTTGTTGGTTTGTTTTGCAAGTAACTTAGAGATTGATTTGTGTTTGATTGTTCTTGATCATTGAATGAGTTTTATTATGTTTATGTTGATGTTTATGATGTTTAATTTGAATATTAGCTGCTGTCCAAAATTAATGTGTAGCTAAACTTGTTAGTTCTACCTAGGTTAGATGATTATTGTTAGGTTTTAGTAAGTAGTTTGGATTGTTGATGATCATGACTTAAATTGTTAATGTAAAGTTTGGTTTAACATTGAATTAGGTTGTGTTTAGTGGCTGTGAATTTGTTAATTACACTTATAAACCTCTTGCTTTAATTAATTGAATGAGTTTTGATTGATTGTTGCTTGTTAGGACTCTTTACTTAGTGTTTATGGTTTGTTTGCGGGTTGATCAACCGTAAGGTTTAAGTGAGTGTTTTAATTGAATATAATCAGCGGGTAGACACCTTCCTTGAGACCGAGAGGTGATAGGAAGTAAACTCGTCTCATAGCTTTTACTTGTTAGGATTAGGATCGAGCGAGAGCGGGTTCGGTTCTTGTCGGGTTTGGGTTTGTGAGGGATTAGTTGACCTAGTTTAAGTTAAACTGAATTGTTCCTCTATCCTTGGTTGCGTAGTATTCGTCTCCATTAGGGTAGTGTGTCGGTGAGACCGAGAGGAGAGTCGGCATTAGAGCACGTTAACAATTTGTCACCCGGTTTGTTCTTAAAATCAACTAAGTGTAGGTTAGGGTTTGTTTGTGAGACCGAGAGGTAATCTAGATTTCTTGAGTGAACCTTTGTTGTGTCATCCTTAGGAACCGGTGTCGTGAGATTCTACAATCCATTAGCTTACTATACCTTCAATAGGATTCTTACCTAGGTAGACGTTTTTCCCATTGATAAAACTATTTTCACATTTTCGCTTAGTCTTCTTAAATTAAGTCTTTTAAGTTAATTAAATTAAGTTAGGTTAAGTATTTAATAATATAAAAATCAATTTAAAATATATTATTCTTAGGTGAGTCTAATTTAGGGTTAAGTATTAGATACGTGTTCACGTGTCCTTGTGTTCGACACTCGAACTTCATTAGTGCTATACTACTAGTGATCGGTACACTTGCCGGTTTTGTGTGGCTTAGTTAGGAATTTCGTTTAATAAATTTAAAGCTTAGTTGTGAGAGCATCGTTTTACACACATCAATATTAAAAGGCTTAGACCCTAGTCGATGGTATACTCGATACCTCGAAAATAAGTAAAAAAGAAAGTGTAACAAAGAAAAGTATAAATAAGAAATATGTGATGTAAAATATATGTTTGTTATTGATATTATTATTATTTGAGTTTTCTAAATAATAAATAAAGAGATAAAGTATATGTTTATTCTTGAAAAAGAGACGTAGTGTTTAAGAAAAATAAACAAGTAAAACTAATGGTTTAAACTTGTTAAAGAAAGAAAAATGTTTTGAACTAAAGGTTCATAAAGAATATATAATCAAGGTAAAGATTATACAAAAGCGACTAAACGTCTTAAGCCGATTAAAGATCTCGTAATAACAAAAGGTTATACTCGTACTATAGGTCCGAGATAGCTCAAGAAAGACCGATCAGTGAAGGGAAGCTGATCATTTAATGGTGAATACGCCCAACTTTTATAACTTGTATTATCGAGTCAAATTAAAATTAATTACATGAGATTACATATATCTAAAACATTATAAACAAAAGTAATCGATGGCTCCCAGGCTGTCGAGTACGCGTGTTTGGATCCTTACATATGTGGTTAGACAGTTGGCACACCGCGCCACACCTGGTTATATGCCTCTGCCACAATGGGCCGGACCTAAGTTATGTCCGAGAGAGGGTAATTATAATATGGATATACTAAAAACTAATATCAGATTTTTTTACAAAAAAAAATATTATTTATAATTATAATAAAAAATTAAGTGGGTTATAGGTCTCACCAAACCAGATTGCTTTTAAACTGGATTATAACATCTCATTTATCTGTGAAACTCTTTCATCATCAAATTCTAAGTATATTATTAACTCACTTACGATAAATAAAACTAAAATTAAAAATATATATAAATATTAGAAACGGAAAATGAAAACACCCACGTAATACCGAGGATAAAAACTAGTATATGTATATTTGCATCGAAAGATGTATGATAGACTATTGATATAGTACGATTGAATTTTACTTGGCTATGGTCCTATTCTTTCACACTCTGTTCCAGAGTTCAACTTCAGGAGAAAAAGGAAAAGAAAGTGAGAAATCAGGAAAATATGGTGCTCCTGGTTTTCTTTTAGATGGAAAAGAAAAGAAAGGGAATGAAAAGGAGAGAAAATTGGCTGTATTTATTTTCTTTCCAAATCGGAAAGAATAAAAGAGAAAGGAAAGTGGAAGATATTTGATCATACCAAACATATTAATAATTACCATACTGCCCTCAATATATCAGTTCATATATTTATAGTTCCTTTTTCTACCTTCCAAACATAAACTGTTGTTCATCATCATGAAACTCCGACGCATAGACGCCCTAAGCATACCCACCTGCTTCTCAACGCCTGTTTCAACCCTTCTTCTTTTAGGTATTCTTAATTTAATTTCTAAAACTTTGTTTTGATTTTACAGTTTTAGAGTTGTAGTAACCAATTAAGGATGGATTAAAATGGCTTCTGTGTGAAATAAAAGTAACTTTAAGGTAATCGACAGGTTATGGTTCTTTGATTTTAAAGCTTTTGAATTGAATATGAACATGAAATTTGTTAATTTGAATGACTGGATTTATAGGCTTCTTTGATAATGTATTATATTTTTGAGTTTAATAACTTTATATTCATAGATTCTCAAGAGGTGTTAATTGAGCAGAAAGAGTTTATAGTTAATTACCACTAAACCAACAAATGGAACATAATGGGCAAAGGATAAATGTTAGTGAAACACAATCTGCAAATGATAGAGTTCTGAAACACAATCTGCACATGTATTTTTAGTTTTAATTTTCTCTAAAGGGTATAATGGTAAAAATATAAGTTTCTTTTCCTTTCCTTTCATCCCGGGAACACATAAATTGTTTCCTTTCCTTTTCTTTATTTTACATTAAACTCAGGAACACAAATTAAAATCACATATTTTCCTTTCATTTCCTTTCTATTCTCCCATAATTCCTTTTCCTTTCTTTTCTTTCATTAAATGAAACTCAGGAACACAATGTCAGTGGAGGCATCCCTTTTTCCATTTTTATATTTAATTTATTGAAAAACATTGTATTAGTTACTTAACTTTGAATTTTTTTCAATTAGGTCACTCAACTTTTAGTGTCTCAATTAAGTCACTTAATTTTTAATTTGTGCTCTAAAACAAGAGGGATAACTACTATATTATCGTAAGTGATTTATTTACAAATAAAAAAATGAAAAAATATTGGCTTTAATCATGTTTTAGTTATTTATGAAAATATAGTATGAAGGTAAAAAAGATGTTATTAAAACACTTTTTGAAAGTTGGGTGACCTAATTGAGAAAAAAGTAATAATATGAGTGACTTAGTTGGAATAAACTTAAAACTTGATTACTATATTACGGAGTTGTTTATTCATATAATATATTTTTAACTATTTTTATTTTATATTATACTTGGTTAAAATAAAATTAACCCATGTTCCTTGTTGGGTTTATGTATATATTCCTCCTGTTATTACTTGTATGTTAAAGTTTTGTTTTTCTTTTTTCTGTTTATACTTGAAATTCTACTAGTTTATGTTTTTCATTTTTCTGTTTATACTTGAAATTCTACTAGTTTATGTTTTTTCTTTTTTCTGTTTATACTTGAAATTCTACTTAAGGACTAAACAACCTTTTTTAAACTTTTTTTTTTCTGCAGATCAAATGTATTCCGGTTGTTAGCACCAGACAGTTCTTAATTTTTTATTTTTTTGTCACAACTTGTAGGTTCCCTGGACGGATCGCACGAGATATCTCGGTCTACTCAGGTGCGGAATCCCTGCGTAGATCGTTACGAGCGTAGAAAGCAAATCAAACAAACACACACGAATAAACCGAAACACGTTATATATTAATAACTGAACTCACCTGATATGAATCACTGATACAGACTCTCGACCTCACGTTACAATGAACTCAGATCAACTCGATTAACTCAAACGACTAACTACAAACCAAGCCGTAAGCTGGTATATAAATACACGACAACTTCGCCTGATATGTTCAGGCGAAGTTGTCCATAACTTCGCTTGTACAACAAGTTCGCCTAGGCGAACTTGTTAACAACTTCGCTTAAACAAAAACATAAATAACATTACAAACTCGATTACAGACACTAGACTATGAACTACTGACATTTATGCACCAACAGACTCCCCCTTGGCAGTAGCTTCATATCTTGATCTTTAAGCACTTGTCTTGTAATCTTCACGCATGCACTCCTTCTCTAACACATACCGTGACTACTCGCTGATACTTCCTCGCTTCGTCTTTCCAAGCAGGAATATAGAATATCTTCTTTTCATTCAACACTTGCAGATCAGCTTTCGATAAGTTAACAAGATGCATCGGATCATACACCCTCAGCACTTCTTGTTCGTCTTCGTCTTCCATCACGGCTTCAGCAGTCTGGCAATCAACATACCACAATTTAAGATTCTTCAACACATCTTGAGGCACAATCTTAATTGGAACTTCTTTATTGCATCGGATCGGTTTGTACTTCATTACCATCCATGGCTTGCCATCTGCTCTCATTCCCCTTTCTTTATCTTCCACTAGCTTTCCCTTCTGTGGCTTTAATAACTCAAACTTCTTCTCTTTTATGCTTTCTTTCCACACGATCTTCCCAATAACCCTTGCCATGTTGTCGTCGCTTCTATTGATCAGCCCCAATCTAGCCAAATCCTTCACCTCACATTCCGGCAATGTATTGAGAGATCTCAACGTTCTTTTAAAATACTGAATCCCATCAAAACGTTTCACCACAAACAACTTTATCTGTTCATCATATATCCAACAAATAATTCCTTTCTTCGACTCAGCATTGTCTTTGATATTATAACTCTTCTTGAACATGGTTGGAACAGCAGGCTTCTTAGTTTTAATAAACCAATGAGCACAGCCTTCCTTCCACCTAGGCTGCTCCTCCCACTCAGTCTCATCATTTTCCATCTCAGTACCCATATCGGCTTTCTCAACATCTGGGATCTCGTGTTCAACATTTTCTTCAATTATTTCACCTTCTTCAATCTCATCTTCAATCACAATCTGTGCTCCAATCTTCTCAATCTCCTCAATAGGCAGCACATCATCATCAAACATCACATCATCCTCTAGCATATCATCCAATTCTTTCAACGCATCGATCACATCATCATCATCATCATCAACCATCACCACCTCATCACCACCAACTGCACCTGCAGACTCCCTCTGAGCTGTGGAAGTCCCAAGAGCTTGAGTAGTTCTTGGCAACTCACCACCTGCACCTTTCGGTGCATTGGGATCATCGTCTCTGTCATTTCTCCTCTTTGTCCTTAACTCGTTGCCTCTACAGCCTGTCTCCCCCTGAGATGCCAAGAACTCCTTCATAGCATCTATAATTCGCCCATGTTCAACCAGAAGGGACGACTGTAGTTGATTCTCTGCTACAAGGCGCGGAATAGCCTGGGTCTGGATAAAGTTTATCCTCGATTTCTCTGCCACGACCCGTTCAAGTGCAGCTATTCTCTCCGAGTCTGAGAGGGTTGCATCGAAATCAAACCTCATGTTAGATGTGTCTTGAGTATACTCAGCAGGGATCTCGAATGTAACCGGGACATCAGAAGCAGTTGTGGACGTAACCGCAGGTGGTATCGTGACCGACAACCCTGCAGTTGCTACGACAGTAGACTCTACAAATTGTGCCACCACCTCTGAAGGAGTAAGCGTTGGAGGTGGTAACGACACAATCTCCGGAGTCGTCGTCTGTAGTGTGATGGATGGGATGCCGACAGCTGATGTAGCCACCACGGGAACATCCGCGGCGCTTGTAACCTGTACAGAAGTAGGAACAATCGACATACCTAACAGTGCGGATGGAGCGAACCGTATAACCCTTGAAGTCTCTCCAGCTCCCATACCTGCACCTGTCCTTTCACGTCTTGATCGTCTAATCAGCTTGTGAATATCCTCTTCTTCTTCTTCTGACTCAGTATCATCAACTGTCCTCTTCCTCTTCCCAATCGTCCTTTCTCGTCTCACCAACATCCTTCTTACCTCATCCATAACATCATCAAGATCTGAGTCAGCCACCGTCGTAGCTGCTCTAGTAACATTCACTTCCCGAACCTGTGCAGCAGAGACCTGCACCTCTTCTTGCGGATCAAAACGGTCCATGTCGAAGAATCCTTGGCCGCCAAATGCAGCATCATGGTCTACATCCTCCTCAGCCGACACCACAGGCACAGTAGGTACATCTCGAGTTGCTCCTGCCTGTTGTGGTTGAGGGTCTCTGAACTCATCCCCCCGAGCTGGCACATACCCCGGGTTTATTAAGAACCTAAAAAGTGGAGTATGCCTTGGACGACGTTCAGGCTTGCTCCTTGCACTCGAAGTACGGCATTGAGCAAAGATACGTTTGCTCACACTCTCCACGTATCGTATTGGGCGTCGTTGAGGCAAATTTGGAGCCACATGGTTCAAGATCATCTGGATGAATCTTGGATACATTATGAATCGCTCACGAGCCATCGCCCTCCTCTGTCTGTCGATCTCATAAAAGACCATCTGACTAAAGCTATAACGTTTGTTATAAGTCAGAGCAGTCATTGCTGACTGCATGGTCGCACCCATTCCGTTAGTACCCGCCTTCCTCCCAGACATGCAGACAATCATAACGTGCATGAGGAAGCGCCACTGATCAAGTAGGAACCCCTTCCGTCTCTGGGTATCGCCCAAGGGACCAGAATATCCCATTCGTAGGAATGCTCCATCACGAAACGGAGCAACAAACTCCGTAGGGTCATTCCTAGTCTCTTCACCGAACCGTAAAGCCACCCGTATTTGTTCAGATGAGAACTGAACCTCTTGATTGTTGACGGTTGCTCGCATAACCGGGGGCTCAACGCGGCAATCGTACTCCACAGTCTGCCAGAAATCCTCGATATTGGGTAAGGATATCGGCAGAGTCGTCGTGATAGCGTGGAATATCCTCGAGCGAAGGAGGAATGTGATTATCTCCCGGTAATCCTCCACACCACTCGCTTCCGGGTCTAAGGTGATGAACATGTTGTGACCCGGGAAGAATTGCCTCTGATTATCTCCATCGTCACCTCCAGCACCTCCAGCACCTGCTACTGCAGCCATATCTGCAACAAACGAACCAAGTTAGATAAACGTTAAGGCGTACCACAAGTTCGCTTGTTACCTTGTGCGAAGTTGTGATAAAATCTGTATAGGCGAAGTTAAAGTTGGGGCGAAGTTGGGAACAACTTCGCTTCATCTTTAAGTTCGTCTAATAATTAAAAAATTAAAAGGTCCAGGCCACCACAACATCGCCTCAGGCGAAGTTTAGACTCAGGCGAAGTTACGGATAACTTCGCCTAAACCTTAAGTTCGCCTGAATCTGAAACGACAACAGTAAGCAGAATCAACATCGAAAATTTGGTGTTTCGGCCAATTTTGACGATAAGTTCGCTGTGAAAATCGATAATAAGTTCGCTGAGATTTGGAGATTATGAACAGTTTTGACTCTTGAAAATCCTTATATAGGGGCGAAGTTATACAGGCGAAGTTACGGTTAACTTCTCCTAGGCGAAGTTATTCATAAGTTCGCCTGTTTAACAACATCGCCTATATTTACAAAATCAACCCTTATAATTTGAACATTTGGCAATTAAGTTCTAAAACTTCCCTTTAAGAATCAAATAACACGATCAAGTCCAAGTAACCATTCATAAAAGCATACAACTACATAAAAAGAAAACTTTAACAAATTAAAGTATAAGGGATCAAATTTCAGTCTCGATAGGGACTACTACGTTTTAGAAAAGATCCGAACAGAAATCATACTAATTACGTGACTGTCACACAGATCCGTGTTTAGCTGTATTATGACATAAAGAAACAGGTTGTAAGCAGGTAAATAACTTAAGATGGTTTTCATCGTTTCTGTGATACGAGTTAAGTTCAATTAAGCTCAAAAATTAAGTGGGCAACAACTCAGAGATTATGATGCCTCCTATCTATTCTCAAAGCATATTTGGCTTTCCCCAAGTCACCCCGAATTGACTTCGACCCTTAGTGTCTGATTAAGTTTGTAATTACTCTTCATCTCCTTCCCGTTCTTTTTCTTACTCCATGATTAAGAAGTCTTGATATGTTGAACTCTAGAATGTTTCAATAACTCATAATTTTTTTTTTTTTTTTTTTTTTATGATAAACATTTTCATAGACTTCAGAGTAGTAACCAACTGCAAGTCCCGAATCTGGATCACTGCAGTTTCTTGAAACGCTATCTTCACGGGAATCAGAACACTTACGGGCTCGTGTATGACTGGGTAATCGCTTTTCTGCCTATCATTCGGAAAGATATATATGAAGACATGCAAAACTCGTAAGGAGTTTCCACGTAAAATCAAGTAGTTTTAGTTTGTATCACATCTACTTTTACGCACCATAAAAAGTTACCATGACATACAATGACTGTCCTAAAGCCTTTTAAGCCTAATAACTTCACTAGTAAAGCACACAGAATCAGTATATATATCATTTTCCAAGGTTGGATCAATTTTCTGTTAAACATAGCTAACGAACTTCTTACGAAGTAGTAGACTTGAAAAATAATTTCATTTCCCTTAAAGAAAAATTTTTGACTTCAATCGCCCCGATCAAGTCAAGTCGTCAGGTTAACGGCTATCCCGAAGATCCAATGGATCAGCTGGACCGACCACATACTAGTATGTGTCCTTCTAACTAAGTACGATCGACTAATTTTCAGCGAAAAAATGAAAACTCATCATAAACCGCCCCGGTCACTTTCAGTCATCTGGTTAATGGCTATCTTCATATTCTACAAGTAGAATTGAGAACCAAACATATCCTAAGACATGTCCTTCAAACTGTGGTAACCGACATACTTTTAAGCGATAGTGATTTTTTTTTTTTTTTAAATAAACATTTAAAAGCATGGTTACTCGGGATTGATCATCCCATTCAACTCAATAAGGTTTTGAAATCTCGTTTTGTCAAACGCTTTAGTATATAAATCAGCAAAATTATCAAGCGTATCCACCTTTTCAAGCACAATCAGTTTCTTCTCAGCACAATCCCGTATAAAATGATGACGTATGTCAATATGTTTAGTTTTACTGTGCTTCACGAGATTGTTAGTCACTGAGATAGCAGCTGTGTTATCAATGCAAATAGGTGTAAGTAAGAAATTCAGACCATAGTCGCGCAACTGTTGTTGAATCCAAAGAACCTGGGAGCAGCAGTTGGATGCTGCCATGTATTCTGCTTCACAGGTTGAAATTGCGACCGAAGTCTGTTTCTTGCATTGCCACGACACCAATCTGCCACCAAGAAACTGACATCCTCCAGTTGTTGACTTCCGACTCTGATTGCACCCTCCATAATCAGAATATGTGTAAGCGACTAGCTCCAAGTCTCCTCCTCTCGGGTACCACAACCCCAGCTTCGGTTTGCCCTTGAGATACCGCAAGATCCTCTTCACACCCTTCATGTGAGATTTCTTTGGGTTTGCCTGAAAACGAGCACAAAGACAAACAACAAACATTATATCAGGCCTAGAAGCAGTTAAGTACATTAAAGAACCTATAACAGCCCGATACTAAGTTGGGTCCACATCTGCATCACCGTCTGACTCAGCACCCAATTTGTGATTGACGCAGATTGGAGTGTCGAATGGAGTGCTGTCCTCCATCTTGAATCGTTTGAGAACATCATGGACATACTTCGTCTGATGAATGAACATCCCATCCTTCTTCTGATCAACCTGCAATCCTAAAAAGAAAGTTAGTTCACCCATAGCACTCATTTCAAACCTTTTCTTCATGACGGTCTCAAACTCTTGACACATGGAGACTTTTGATGCAGCAAAAATAATGTCATCCACGTAGACTTGCACTAGCAGGAAGTCGTTTCCATCTCTCTTGAAGAACAACGTGCTATCTATTTTCCCTCTTTCAAACCCACTTTCAAGCAAGTAATCTGATAAAGTTGAATACCAGGCACGAGGTGCCTGATGTAGTCCATACAATGCCTTGCTTAACTTGTACACGTGATCAGGAAAGTCTGGGTCAGGAAAACCCGGAGGTTGCTCAACATACACTACCTCATCAACTTTCCCATTCAGAAACGCACTCTTCACATCCAACTGAAACACCTTCATCTTCTTATAAGCAGCGAACGCCAAAAACAATCTAATGGCTTCCAACCTTGCGACAGGAGCGAACACTTCATTATAATCAATCCCCTCTTGTTGATTAAAACCTTTAACGACTAGCCTCACCTTGTTTCTTATTATAATCCCTTTCTCATCTCTCTTGCACTTAAACACCCATTTTGTGCCTATCGCATGCACATGCTTCGGTTTTTCAACCAAAGTCCAAACTTCCATTTTCTTGAATTGAGCCAACTCTTCTTGCATAGCATCGACCCACGAGCTGTCCTTGAGAGCCATTTGATAATTCTTCGGTTCAATCTGGCTGATAAAGCAGGTGTACAAGCATTCGTTGATTATCCCTGTCTCCTTTATGCTTGTGTAAACACAGGTGTGCTCATTCAAGCTACGTCTTGTTTGTACACCGGAGGACACATCACCAATCACATTCTCCAAAGGGTGATCTTTATGAATTTTCGTGGTCGGAACAGAACCGACATGCAAATTGTCTTCCAAGTTAGAAGAGAGCTCGTCAATGGTTGTTTCATGCTGAGAGTGAAATGGATTGAAAAATTCTTCTTCAGTCGAGGTAGCAGGGGTATCGACAGCATTTGATGAGGAAGGTTGACATTTATCGATCAGCTGTCTTTGTAATAGGTTTTCTTCCTCATCAAGGATCATCTTCGTAGCAACTCTCTCTTCTTCTTCAGCAATATCCAAATACGGTATGTTAAAAGACTTAAAAAGTTTAACATAGTCGAAAAACTCAGCAGGTCCGTTGCTTGGTTTTGGCGGTTGGTAACTTGTGATATCAGTGTTACACACCACCTCAACCTTGCTGGTCGATGTATTGAAGACACGTCTGTTGGGAGTCCCAACAACATAACCGACTAAGATTCCTTCATCGGCTACTTCACCAAATTTAGAATTTGTCTTCAAAATCGAACAAGGGGACCCGAATGGTTCAAGACCACTCAAGTTGGGCTTTCTCCCATGCATAAGCTCATAACACGTTTTACCAAGTCTTTTAACAGTTAAGACTCTATTCAGAACATAACAGGCTGTAGCAACAGCTTCAGCCCAAAACACCACAGGAAGCTTCGAATTAGCCAGCATAGTTCTGGCTCCTTCAATTAATGTTCTATTCTTCCTTTCAGCCACTCCATTCTGTTGCGGTGTATACGGAGCGCTGTATTGGTGTTCAATCCCTCTCTGAAGGCAGAAGATCTCCATCTCAAAATTCTTGAACTCCGTTCCATTGTCACTCCTGATGAACTGAACCCTTTTATCCATAACATTCTCAACTTTGGTAATCAAATTCTTCACTATCTGAGCCGTTTCGTCTTTTGATTTCAGGAAATACACCCACGAATATCGTGAGTAGTCATCAGTGATCACCAAGCAATAAGAAATTCCTCCTAGACTTTTTGCATTCACAGGACCGAAGAGATCCATGTGAAGCAACTCCAGAGTACTGGCAATTGAATTGACTTTCTTGGTGAGATGGGATTTCTTGTGCTGCTTTCCCTTCTTGTACGCTATACATTTATCTTCAAAATTGAAATTCTTCAAGGGAACGCCCAGCACAAGTCCATTCCTGACAATGTGGTTCATCTTCCGAAGATGAATGTGCCCCATTCTCCTATGCCACAATTCGGACTCTGATTCACTCGCTTTTGTCATAAGGCATGATTCTGCCGTGGCCATTTCAGTTGATCTCATATCCATAATATATGTATTTCTTTCACGTGGAGCCTTCATCACAATCCACTCCTCTGGTATCTGAAAACCAGGTTTCAACACAATCGCCTCATTCTTTGTAAAGTGAACGGTGTACTCCTTATCACAGATCTGCGACACACTCAGCAGATTGTGCTTCAAATCTTCTACAAAGTTAACCTTCTCCAAAGTCATCTTTCCGTTTGACACCGTTCCCATTCCAGTAATCTTGCCACCACTTTGACCGGCAAAGCTCACTCTCCCTCCTTGAACAGGTTTCAAATCGTGTAACAAGTATTTGTTACCCGTCATGTGCCGGGAACAGCCGCTATCTACAACCCAAAGATTGTTGGCAGCCCTGTTCAACTGTTCCTGCACAATAAAGCAAAAGATTAGAATTTAGGGACCCAAGACCAATTGGTCTTGGATCTATACATCCCAAACTTTGGCTTTCCAAAGTTAGTATCTCGAAAATTCCTGTAAGTCCTATTAGGAAACCTCATTGAAGATTGATTGTGAGGCCTTCCAAACCTTTGTGAATTGAAAGAATTATAGCTTGTGGTTTGGTTATTAGCAGTGTAAAACTGAGATTTGTTTCTATGAAAACCTGAATTAGTCACATTTTTGAATTTTAAGTGGTTTTCATTTTTAGCAGCATGATAATTACTATTAGGTTTATTCTCAGCTTTAGTAGGCCTCACACCTCTGAATCGCTGCTTCAGAGGGCAATTTGCAACAAGATGTCCTAATTGATTACATCTAAAACAACACCTATGCTCAACTTTTTTATTAACCGGTGTTTTAGATGTCGAGGCTATATTACCGCCCGTTCGTCTCACATATGGTGGGACGTATGGGTTTAGTGGAGTACTCCTTTTATTTGTTTTATCTTTTTCTCCACTCTTGGGTAACACAACCTCCTCTTTTGCCTTACCAGACTCGGATGACTTATCCGAATCTGACGAGACTGGACTTTGATCAGAAATTTCAACACTTGAAACAGGCGAACTTGTTTCGCCTCTACTAACATTCGGTTCTTTAACAGTTACTTTAATTGGCACTGTCTGAGCAACCTCAAAGTCAACAGATTTCTGAACACTAGGGTTAAAAGTGTAATTGTGATTGTACGGTGGTGGAACCTCATGATAACCGATTCCTCCTCTCTTGCAGAGGAACCTTGATCACTAACAAGGTGATCAAGAATAGCAGAAGAATTTCTGAACTGCTCTAGTTTTCGATTCAGTTCCACCACTTTCACCTGGTGGTCAGCAATCTGTTTTTCTCTCTCAGCAATTAGTTTGGTCTTTTCTTCCAAAACTTCATAGCTTAAATCAATCACTTCAATTTTTTCAGCAAGTTTTGTTTTTAGACTTTTAACATCTTTTTCACAAGCTTTTATTTTAATTTTATAATTATTTTCTCTTGATTTAATAAAGTGATGATCTTCTTTTAAGGTTTTAAATTCAGCATCCAACCTAACATACTGATCGGTTATAGTTGCTAATTGCTCAGACAAGTTTTCACATTTAGAGCATGTAAGTTTAGAACATACCTCGGAGAGCTGGTCATTAACGTCTGCCATAAGAGCTTTTTCCTCTCCGGTAACCTTCTCACTTTCTTCAGTTTCTACCTTTGCCAAATTTGCCTGCTCAAAAGTTTCTTTAGAAAGCAGGTTCCAGTTGTATTCACCATCTTCTCTGGACATCATGGCACTATAATCTTTTCTACCCTCACTTTGCTGTGGAGACCTACCCTGACTTCGTTCCACACGCTCATTCCTGCATTCTTTTGCAAAGTGACCGTTTTGTTGACAATTGTAGCATCTCACCTTTGCCTTGTCAAACCCCGGCTTTCCACCGACAAACTTCCTTCCCGTCTTTCTCATAAACCTTTTTACTCTTCTCACGATCATGGCCATTTGCCATTTTAAATCCATTTCTTCCATATCGTCAGCATCAATCTGATCGTAATCTTCATCCAACATAGCTGGATCAACAATCTTCCCTTGAATGTAGTTCTCATAGGAAGCAATGAAAGAAGCATAGAGACCAAACTGCTCTTCAGCAGACTTGACACTCATAGGCATCTTGGAGTAGTTGTTGCTGGGAGAACTTGGAGAGCAACTACTCTTGCTTACCTGGGGTTGAGAACCACTCAATCCAGCTGCTACATAGCAAACATCCCCATTTGTGTTAACTGACACATGCCCCTCATGTGATGAGATGGGGCCCGACTCTCCCTTTGTGTAGTAGGCAGTAGATTCAGTCTTCGATCCTGAGCTAGTGTTGACTTTAGCTCCATACATACCTGGATCTTGAACCTGATCCATAGGTGTCTCTTTTCTGACCATGTTAAGCTCAAAGGTTCTGAGCTTGTTGACTGCCGTTTCAAGATCATATGTGGGAAAGTCCTTGTCTTCCCTCATCAGCACAGTGTACATCTCCCATTTTGGTGGGAGAGCATCTAGAAGCTTCTCAACTATTTCTTCTTCTCGGTAGGAAATTGAATAGTTGCTCAATTCAGTCATCAGATGGTAATATCGAGTGATAATATCATCTAAGGATTCATTCTTCAAATACTTGAAGACTGAGAACTGGGTTTTGAGCAATTTTATCTTTGAAGCAAGGATTCCTACATTCCCTTCAAATCTGTTCTCAAGAGCTTCCCAAAGCTCTCTTGCTGACGTATACTTTCTGAACGTATGAAGGATCTCTTGAGGAAGAGCCATAGTAATAGCAGCATGAGCCTTGCTCTCGGCCTCATACATCTTTTTCTCTTCTTCTTCCATTTTACTATACTTTTTAATTTGATCACGACCTTCATACTCCATAACTGGTGGAATATAACCATCCTGGATGCATACCCACATCTTCGCATCCTGGTATTTGACGTATTGTATGAACCGATCCTTCCATGCAACGAAATCGGTTTCCTTCAGCAATCTTGGTGCCTTGGTAGCTGACCCTGCTTCAACTTCCATCTTCACTAACTCAGAGATGTTGATCGACGACATCTTTCCCGAAAAGTAAGAAACCTGAAAAATTAAGAAATTTTTTTTTTATTAAAGTACTGTAGGCGAAGTTACGGATAACTTCGCTTGAAGTAGGCGAAGTTGTAGAGAACTTCGCTGAAGAACTTCGCTGATAACACTGCTGATTAACTTCGCTGATTCTTAACTTCGCTTGAGGTAAGCGAACTTAAGAGGTAGGCGAAGTTGTAGAGAACTTCGCTTGAGTTAGGCGAACTTGAGAAGGTAGGCGAAGTTGTGGATAACTTCGCTTAACCTTATATCTTCGCCGAAACCCTACGCACAGTGACGGCAACTTCGCCTGATGAACACGGAAGATTTGCAGATCTGTAAATCGGATTTTAACGAGGTTTTTGACGGTGTAAAGGCTTGAACACGATGGTAGGAGGTAAGAATGATCAAAAACACAGAAAACACGTCCCGCGAATAGTCGAAACGGGACGATTTCTACACCCGCGTGAATATCCCGAACCTCACAATCGAGCAAACGCTCTGATACCAATTGTAGGTTCCCTGGACGGATCGCACGAGATATCTCGGTCTACTCAGGTGCGGAATCCCTGCGTAGATCGTTACGAGCGTAGAAAGCAAATCAAACAAACACACACGAATAAACCGAAACACGTTATATATTAATAACTGAACACACGTGATATGAATCACTGATACAGACTCTCGACCTCACGTTACAATGAACTCAGATCAACTCGATTAACTCAAACGACTAACTACAAACCAAGCCGTAAGCTGGTATATAAATACACGACAACTTCGCCTGATATGTTCAGGCGAAGTTGTCCATAACTTCGCTTGTACAACAAGTTCGCCTAGGCGAACTTGTTAACAACTTCGCTTAAACAAAAACATAAATAACATTACAAACTCGATTACAGACACTAGACTATGAACTACTGACATTTATGCACCAACACAACTTATTTAAAGCTTATTTAACGAGTTTTGAAAAGTACAAATAAAGTAGCCAGTTTGAGTTGTGTCATTCTCAAATGCAAACGTGCCAACTACGTAGAATATTGTGGTGCGGACGAGAAAAGGATCAACTATGTAGGAGGAAATATGTAGTGTAACGTAATTTCCTTGAAGATGTGTACAATACCCTAATTAATGTAGATTGTTTAGGCTAAAAGATAATAACGAACTCCATCTTTATTGTCTTTTGCTAATTTTTTATGAAGACCACTTAAAAAATGTTAAAAATATGCAAATAGTTTAAAGTTGCAAACATCAACGACATTAATTTGTGCTTAAATTGTTGAATTTGAGCATGTTGATGTGCCGGGTCCTTAGTATTTAGGGAAATAAATTACGGATTTACGCTATAAAACTGGTAGGTGAGACTTCATATCAAAAAGTATAACCCTATTGAAGGTTAGTATCAATTTACGAATATGTGTTACCGACAAAGATCAAATAAAGATAAGTGTATCTCCAATACTAGCCTACAAACCTTCATATTAACATGTCATATGAGATTTCAAATTTACTAAAAAATATCTATTTTTTCCCATACAAAACCCATTTCCAACAGTTAGAATATATGGTTGGTTCGGGTTAAGTCAACGCAGGCCGACCCGATTGTGATCTGGTATGAGTTACATCGAGAATAACGAATATTAAGCTCACTTAATCATCAACTGGGCCAACACAATCAATTAGAAAGATTGGATGATGGATTAGGCTTTATTTTGGTAATTGGGCTTAAAGCCCATTGGGTTTAAGTTTGTTTAAACCCTAATGGTCTTTCTATATATAGTATGGTATATATTATTATAAAGTTAACCTAATGATCTTAACCAAATAAAAAACCCTAGCCACTATATAATCCGGCAGCCGCCACCTCCGGCCACCGGACCTCCGGTCGCCACTCACCTTCCACATATGTTGTCCCTTGGTCACCGCAACCACCACCACCGACCTATATAGGCCGCTGGTGCCGTGATTTACCTCAACCACAAGCTGCCATACGTTTTTTTTGCGACCTTGGGAAATTCCGGCGAGCCCGTTTTTCTGGCGAGTTGTTTTCCGGCCACCGCCATTGATTCCGATCTCTACGGCTGCAGTTTTCATTGCTGCAGCTGCTGGTGCTAGTTGTCTTTGTTGATTGTTGCTACTGTTGCTGTCAAGACGCCGCGCCACCGCCATTCACAGCCGTGTCGTCGCCTTCGTCAGCCACTGTTATCGCCAGAAGTCGTGGAGGTCTTTGTTGTGTCGTTTACTAGCATCGTTCATTAGATCTCGGTATTCTTCCCGGTTGTGTATAACCGAGGTATAACACTAACTTTTATCTATGGTTGTTTATTTTATCGTACTCGTATTAGTCGTAATCGGATCCAAGTTCGGGTTTTCGGTTCAATGGTCGTTTGTTTTTATCCGCTGGGTTTTTGGTTCGTTTGTAATATTAACATGATTAATATTTTACTTAAACGAAAATACATTAAAACGGGTTAGTTTTTTATTAACCGTTTTTTCCGAACCACCGTTGAAACCCGACTGTGGTATCAGAGCCGCGGTTACAACGTACGAGTCGATCCCGGTTTGTTTAACTGGATCTACATCACAAACTTTAAATCGTTTAAAGTTTCTTGATCTAGATTTGTTTTCTGGTAATTTTAGATTTGGTCAAAGTTTTGTTTATTTTATTTGACCAAGTCAAAAACGACCCGAATATTATATATTTTGAATATGTAAATCCGGCCCCGACCTATGTGTGATTGGTTGTGTTTGGTTGTTGAGTTTGTTATTTGGCCATATGGATGGTTCAAATTTGTAATAGGAAATTAATGTTAGTATTATAAATTTTGTAATAAAGAAGACGCGAAGATAACCGAGGACAAGCTCAAGGATTTCTTGGAGTTAGTGGGAGTTCGGACAAGATGACGGGATGCACCATGAAGTCCATCCGTGTGGTTGTTTTGTATTGTGAACCCCTTGACCCGATCGGTCTCCCTAATTGGCTCTAGCGAGACCGATCACCTTTTAGGCCAGAAGAATTTACATATTATTATTTTCTATTGTGGTTGCTTGGATGTCCATAATAGGATTATAATATCACCAACCTAATACCAAATAAATTTGAAAAAAATAAACATTTTTATTGACCACTTATGTTTTGCAAATTAAAAGCGTTTTGATTTTCAAAACTAATAACTTAATACATTTTCTATTAACTTATTGGTTATCCGTATCGTGATAAACTTAATTTTAATAGGTTATTTAAAACCAAGTGTCCTGAGAGATGAAAGGGTTTATCAATTTTTCCCGATAATAAATACAGTAAAATTTGACTTTTACTCTATTTGGTAATTATAAAATTAACCCCAATTTAAACCAATAGTTTATACCAATCCTACTACAAGTCATACATAAGGCATACTGCGAAATTTCAAGTGTTTGGAGCTACAGCATCGCACTTGTTTTCTAGCCTATCCCATCAAGGTGAAAGTGTTTCGTTGACACATCCGGCCCTTTCACACGTCACTGTACTAGGACAACTATTACTTTACACTCTTGTTATGTGCTACAGCTTTCTGGAGACTTAAAGTGGATAAGGATGAGGCTAAACGTATCTATTCAGACAATCGTTGTCTCAATAGGCCTCATAACCGAAAGTTGTGCTCTATTCACAATTGGCAATCGTTGTCAGTCTGCCTAACCACTTATTAATGTTGTGTGCTACAGCTGTCTTTAATAATGATAGGACTACAACGTCGAAAATACTAATTAAATTTACTTTTTCTTAATTAATCAGATGTCGTCAAACGAAAACTCACCCTACGCCCTCAAGTCTATCATTGAGAAGGATAAACTGAACGGTACCAACTTCATCGAATGGCACCGCAACTTGAGACTTGTTCTCACCATGGCAAAGCTCCTGTACGTTCTCGATGGACCTGTTCCAACCGAGCCTAAAAACAATATAGTCGCTGCTCGAAAAGTTCTTGAGAAGCATAAGGATGACTCGGCTGATGTCTCCTGTATTATGCTAGCCACCATGACTTCTGAGCTAACTTTGGTGCCTATGAGATGCTTGAGCAACTCAAATGCATGTTCCAGAAACAAGCCCGTCAAGAACGATTCGACACCATGAAACAGCTCAGTAGCTGCAAGATGGCAGAAGGGTCTCCCATCAGTGTGCATGTCCTAAAGATGAAGGGGCACATCGATCAGCTTAAGAAACTTGATTATCCTCTGCCTGATGAGAAGACAGCGGATTTCATCCTCAACTCTCTCCCTGGCTCTTACGACCAGTTCGTAATGAACTTCAACATGAATGCCTTGGTGAAGACAGTGCCGGAGCTTCACAACATGCTCAAAACGGCTAAGATGAACATTCCTTCTAGGAACAATCAAGTTCTGATGATCCGATCTGATGGTTTCAAGAAGCCTAATCCCATGAACCGTGGTTATAAGGGTAAAGGCAAGAAGAATGTTACCATTGCTACCCCTCATGCCACCAATGCTAACAAAGGGGTTCCTAAGATACCACCGTCGCCCACTGAGGAGCGCCAGTGCTACCGATGCAACAAAATGGAACACTGGATGCGAAACTGTCCCGAATACCTTGCTGAGATCAAGATCAAGAGAGCCAATGGTGAAGGCTCTTCCCGAGGTATTTCTATATACGTTATTTAACTTTTCAGTGTCTCTAGAAACACATGGGTATTTGATACCGGATGTGGTTTCCACGTCGTTAATGTCTTGTAGGAGCCTGAGAAGTGGAGGAAACTGAATAAAGGCAGCATGGAACTCATCGTTGGAGATGAGAAGAGAGTACCAGTTCTGGCAACTGGAGTGTTTCATTTTACTTGTTCATCCGTCCTAGTTTTTCCTTTGAATAATTGTTTGTATGCTCCTGGTTTGATGATATAATGCTAAATATTTATGTTTCCCGTGTATATTTTAATTAATATTTTAATAGTTTTTGTTCGTTTTTAGTCGAGATTTGTATACTACTAACGTTTTTATGTTTCGTAGGTTCCGGGGTTTGATCTTGATGAAAAAGGGCAAAAAACGAGCTAAAACGAGCCGAAACGGAGATCCGGAACGCATCAAGAAGGAACCGGACAGAGAACCGGTCAGACCGGGCCGGTCTGGCCGGCCCCCATAGAAGAGCACGCCGCGCCGCGCCTAGGGGAAAGGCAAAAAGGCCTAGGCGCGGCGCCTAGGCACATCTGGGCTAGAGTTATTTCGTTTTTGCTTCTTGTCGGGCCTAGTTTTCGCTATTTAAACGCATTTAACTTAAACCTGACAATAACCTTAAGCAGCCAGCCGATTTTGGAGTTCTTGGAAGGATATTTTCGAGTTCGTTGGTGATTTTGAAGGCAAGAGAACATCCGGTGAAGAGCTAGACGTTTAAGATCGAAGAATACGGGTTTTATCGCTTTTAATATTTCGTTCTTTATTATTTCACCATGTTTTCATTATTATTTACTTTGTTTGAGTTAGACTTTGTGATGCTAGGCTAAACTTTATAAGCTACCTAGGTCGTGATGAACCTTAGTTCGGTTTGATTTTATTTGGATTTTCGTTTTCGTTATGGATATTATGTTCTAAGTAAACGGTTGAGTTTTATTTAGTTGATGCGTATGATTGCTTGGTTTTGTTTACTTGAATTTATTGTTTCACATTGCCCTTGTTGATTGTTTCATAAGATAGGGTTTTGTTAGGTCATTTACTATGTGTTCTTGACTAGTTTATGATTGATATCGATTAAGATCATAGAAACAATAAAATCAATTAGACAAATAAAAGTGAGCTGCTAGTCTAAAAAGCTGTAAAGTGATAGGCTATTAATAGATCTTTGCTTGTCGGGATTGCTAGATTTAGTTCTTCGTAAGGAGTCCGTCTAGATTTGATTGTCAGCTTAGTCTATTAAGTTAATTGGGTTTGCTTTGCTATCTTTTGAATTCCACGCTGTAAGGTAGGTTTTCGTCATAAAAGATACTTAGACATAAGCAATTAAATAACCGTAAGGAAGTTTAATATAAAACTGGTGAGTCTTAAAACTTGTTAGAAATCCATAGGCGTCTTCTTGAAGTTCAAGGGTCATATTCGGGTTTTCTGTCAAGGGTCTATCTTTTGATCCCGGTTCCATAACTTGCGTCTTTCCATTTAAATTAATAACCGTAAATATGGGGATTCCGGCCTGGGTAGTTATTCTAATCATCTGAATTAATCCTTGTTTTCTAAATCGTTTATCAGTTAAAACTAATTAGGGTTTCAGTTTTATTAGTTAACTAATAAGTAATGATTATGTTTTATTATTATTATAATAATTAGGTTTAGGGTTTATTATTATATTAATTAGTTTATTAATAGTTTAATAGTTAAGTAATCATTAGTTAATTATTATTAGAGTTTTAATAATTAGTTTAAATCCCCCTTAAATATTATTAATAATTAGTCGCGTCTTGTAGTTGAGTCTAATTTGCTAGTTTCGTAATTTAAAGAGTCTCGTGGGTTCGATATCCGGACTTACTTAGCTGTACTAGAGTCGAACGGTTCACTTGCCGGTTAGTAGTTTAAGTTAAGTTTAAGGGTCTAGAGTATTACTTAGTGTCTAGATTAGTTTAATTCTAGTTAATAATTATTTGACTACTTCAAGCATATCAAGTTTTTGGCGCCGTTTCCGGGGACTCCTAGCGATTGCGTTATTTGCTTTATTTGGACTTAATTGCTACATACGTGCTATTTGTTTTATTTTCGTTTGAGTCGTAGGAGTCTAATTAAGTTTTAGTTTATTTTTGTTTTAGTTTTTAATTTTTAGTCTACTTACTTAGTCAGTTGCGATTTCAAGTTTATGCCACATCTTCGTTCGCAAGGACCACCGCTGGTTAATCTGGATTTTTCTTCATTCAAGACCGAGAACAGCTCGTCAGCAGAGAAACCACAGTCAGAAGCTACTTCTTCACAAAAATCGTCACCACACAGTTCACCACCCGAAAGTCCGAGAATTCAACCAAACGTTCAAATGGCCGACGATAGGACAATTGCTGCTCAAGCCTTCGATGGCTTAACCGGAAACCAGTCATGCATCGTTGTCCACGCGATCGACAACCCCAACTCGTGGCAGATTCCGTCATACGTCATGAACAACATCGTTCAAACTAATCAGTTTCATGGGAACGATGATGAGGATGCGCCGGCTCATATTAACCGACTTTACCACGTTTTAAAAACTTTTAAGTTGTAAGGTGCTACCGAAGATGCAATTTTCTTACATCTTTTTCCTTTTTCACTTACAGGTAAAGCACTACGTTCTGCATTTATTAAAAGATACTTCCCACCGGCGAAAGCGGCTGTTCTTCGCGATCAGATTCACTCGTTTCACATGGAGCCGGATGAGCAATATTGTCATGCTTGGGAGCCTTTTTAGAGCTTGTTGTCTCGATGCTCACAGAATGGTCTTACACCATGGGCTCTCGTGGAGAAATTTTACAATGGGTTGAACTACGAAACCCAAGTTCGGTTCGACACGGCTGCGAGAGGAAGTCTACTGGCTAGGAAGAATGTCGCCGAATGTAACGAGATGTTTGAGAGCTTCGCTCAATCGGACCTCGCCAAAGGGCCACGACGAGGGAATTCCACTCCCGTTAGCAGTACATCCTCATCTTCTCGAGGTGTACATCAGGTTAATCTGGATATTACCGTGGCTTCTTCTTTGGAATCATTGACCCGAGAGGTGAAGGAACTTATGACAAAGGTGGACAAGTGTGAGTTCTGTAGAAGTGGACATAGCACTTTGGAGTGCCCGGTGATGAATCAGCAAGTCGATTATGTTGGTACTCAGAATAGGTTTCCCAACAACAACTTTAACAACAATCAGAATTGGAACACCTACAAGAACCCGAATCAGAATAACTCCAACTGGCGTCCGTCAGGCGCACCACCCGGCTACCAAAATTCTTACAATCAATGACAAGGTCAGTACAATAATAATAATAATAATAATAATAATAATAATAACAATGGTACTAATGTTCAAAATAATATGCAGGATCCTAATGGAAGCATGGGACGTCTAGAGGAGATGATGAAGCAAATCTTGGAGAGAGATCAAGTCACACAGAAAAAGTTGACCGAACACGATATGCTCATCAAGAATCAACAATCTTCTATTCTCGATATTCACAGAACCGTTGGTGATATTGCTCGTCTTCTCGAAAAAAGACCTCAAGGACAGTTTTCGGGTTCTACTCAGACTAATCCGGCCGCTCAATTGAAAGCGATTACTACTCGTAGCGGAAGGGTTTTGGGTCCCGAGGTAGTTAAGGAAACAGGTGGAGTTGAAGAAGAGGAAGCGGTTGATGAAGAGATCGAGTTCGAGGCTCCGGGTAAGTCGCATAGTAAGACACCAATTATTGAGCCACAAGTTGAGAAAAACCCGGTCGTATTTCGGCCACCACCCGAAATTAATATTGCCCATGTTCCTTATCCCGCTCTTCTCAAGAATAAAAAATACACGAGGGAATACGGGCATTTTCTAGATATGTTCCGCCAATTAAAAATTAATCTTCCGTTTGTTGAAGCTCTCCAACACTTGCCAAAGTATGCGAAATTTTTGAAAGATTTACTCAAGAGAAAAGATCGGTTCAGAGAGATTTCGTCTATTCCGCTTAGCGGGGATTGTTCGGCGGTAGTGTTGAACCGGGTCCCGGAAAATTTGTCGGATCCGGGTGTTTTTACAATCCCGTGCACGTTCGGTAGTGATATGATGAGTCAAGCGTTGGTGGATTTGGGTGCGAGTATCAATCTTATGCCGTATTCATTGTTTGAGAAGTTGGAGTTGGGTGAGCTTACACCGACTCGTATGTCGTTGTCGTTGGCGGATCGTTCGGTTAAGTATGCGTGAGGTATTATTGAAAATTTATTAGTAAAAGTTGAAAAGTTTGTATTTCCAGTTGATTTTGTGGTACTTGACATGGAGGCCGACGAGAAAGTCCCCATTATTCTCAGTCGGCCGTTTTTGAGAACGGCTAAGGCTCTTATTGATGTGTATGAGGGGTGAATTACACTTAGGGTTGGTGAAAAGAATGTTACTTATGACATTGCAAAGTCGATGAAGCATCGGGATGATAGTGATGATGTTAGCGGTCCGAGCCATTCGGTATATTTTCTAAATTCTTTTATTCTGGGTTTTGATAAATGTCATGATTATATTTGTGGAACCGATTTGGTTGGGATGGAGATGGATGACGAGTTGACGGAATTATGGAGGATGATGAGGAAATATTGGTAGATGATGTTTCTTGTTCGGCGGAGATTATGGAGGTTAGTGAGATTATTTGTAAAGTAGAGGCGGAAAAACCCGCTTCTTTGGAATTAAAGGTACTTCCGTCACATTGAGAATATGCGTATCTTGAAGAGGGTTCGGATTTGCCCGTTATTGTTTCGTCTAAGTTGAGTGAGGAAGAATGTCAAAGTTGATAAAAGTATTAAAGATGAATAAAGGGGTGATTGCATGGAGACTTTCGGATATTCAAGGTCTTAGCCCCGCTTATTGTACCCACCGGATTTTGATGGAAGATGAATATAAACCGGTGGTTCAACCCCAAAGGCGTTTGAATCCAAATATGCAAGAAGTTGTCAAGAAAGAGGTTCTTAAGTTGTTGGATGCCGGGATGATCTATCCGATTTCGGACTCTCCATGGGAAAGTCCGACTCAAGTTGTTCCAAAGAAAGGGGGGATGACGGTTGTCATGAACGCGAAAAACGAACTAATCCCTTAGCGTACGGTTGCCGGTTGGCGGGTTTGTATTGACTACCGGAGGTTGAATGATGCTACTCGAAAGGACCAATTCCCGTTGCCGTTTATTGATCAAATGTTGGAGCGTCTCGCGGGTCAACAGTTTTATTGTTTTCTTGACGGTTTTTCAGGTTATTTTCAGATTCCAATCGCACCGAAAGACCAAGAGAAGACGAATTTTACGTGTCCATATGGTACATATGCGTATCGTCGCATGCCGTTTGAGTTGTGTAATGCTCCGGCTACCTTTTAGCATTGTATGGTGGCAATTTTTTAGGATATGATAGAGACGTCCATGGAGGTTTTTATGGATGATTTTCGGTGTATGGTAACTCTTTTGATAATTGTTTAATTAATCTTGAGAAAATGTTGAAGAGGTGTATCGATACGAAATTGATGTTAAATTGGGAAAAGTGTCACTTTATGGTGACGGAAGGGATAGTTTTGGGTCATAAAATTTCAAGAGATGGTATAGAGGTGGATCGGGCGAAGATTGATACGATTAGTAGGCTTCCTCCACCGACAAATGTCAAGGCCATAAGAAGTTTTCTCGGTCATGCGGGTTTCTACCGGCGATTTATTAAAGACTTTTCAAAGATTACCTGCCCGATGACCCGGTTATTAGAGAAAGATGTCCCGTTTGTTTTCGATGAAGATTGTTTGAAGGCATTCAAGTTTATGAAAGATCAACTCGTAAGTGCTCCTATTCTCGTATCACCGGATTGGAATTTACCTTTTGAGCTCATGTGTGATGCGAGCGATTATGCGGTTGGAGAGGTTTTGGGGCAAAGGCGTGATAAACATTTTCACCCTATTTATTATGCAAGTAAGACTTTGAATGATGCCCAAGAGAACTACACCACCACCGAAAAGGAACTTTTAGCCGTTGTGTTTGCATTTGACAAGTTACGGTCTTATCTTGTACTTTCAAAGACCACCGTTTTTACCGATCATGCGGCGTTGCGTTTTCTCTTTCACAAGAAAGACGCGAAGCCCCGTCTCATACGGTGGATTCTTTTACTTTCCGATTTTGATATAGAGATTAAAGACAAGAAGGGGGTGGAAAATGTTGCGGCGGATCATCTTTCTCGTTTAGAAGATCCGAAGATAGAAGAGATTCGCGAAGAAGAAATTGGTGATAGATTTCTGCATGAGTCGATTGATTTTGTTACGGCCGAAAAGCAAGGTTTGCCATGGTTCACCGATTTTGCTAATTTCTTATCTACGGGTCTAGTGTTAAAAGGGATGACTACTTAACAAAAGAAGAAGTTTTTTCGGGATGTTAATCGGTATGTTTGGGACGATCCTTATTTGTTCAAGATTGGCGGTGACCGAATTCTTAGAAGATATGTGTCGAGAGAAGAAGGGTTAAATATTTTAAAGCATGTTCATGAAGGTTTAACGGGCGGTCATCATAGAGCGCATGCCATGGCTCAAAAGGTATTTGATAGTGGTTTTTATTGGCCGTCGGTTGTAAAAGATGCGGTGGAATTTGTTAAGACTTGTGACGCTTGTCAACGCACCGGAAATATTTCGTCAAAAAACGAGATGCCTCAAAACCCCATACAAACTCTTGAAATATTTGACGTTTGGGGCATCGACTTATGGGACCGTTTCCCGTTTAGGGTGGTCACAAGTATATTCTAGTGGCAATATATTATATTTCAAAGTGGGTTGAAGCCCAAGCATTAGCCACAAATGATGCTCGAGTAGTTGTGAAGTTTTTAAAGAAGTTGTTTACTCGTTTTGGAACTCCACGGGCAATTATTAGTGATCGAGGTACCCATTTTTGTAATTCCTTCATGGAGAAAGCGTTAGCTTGTTATGGAGTTACTCATCGCACCTCTACTGCTTACCATCCTCAAACGAATGGTCAAGTCGAGAATGCTAATAGAGGGGTGAAGAGAATTTTGGAGAAGACGGTTTAGATAGTCGGAAAGATTGGTCAGAGAAGTTGGATGACGCGTTGTGGGCATTTAGTACCGCGTACAAGACACCGTTGGGTACTACACCGTTTATGTTAGTTTACGGTAAAGCATGTCATCTTCCCGTGGAGATGGAACATCGAGCGTTTTGGGCGTTAAAAACGGTAAATGTTGATCTTACTGAAGTCGCAAGGAAAAGGTATTTTCAAATTCATGAGTTAGAGGAGCTTCGTGATGTCGCGTATTCTCGATCGTTGGATATCAAGGAAAAGGCGAAAGTTTTGCACGATCGACGTTTAAAGGGAGGTAAAGACTTCAAGAAAGGTGATAAAGTTTTGATATATAATTCTCGTTTGAAGTTATTTGCAGGTAAGCTGAGATCCAAGTGGACGGGACCGTATTTGGTGAAAGAAGTATTCACGTATGGAGCGGTGGAGTTACAGAATCCGGACAATGGAACTTCGTGGAAAGTGAACGGTCATCGTCTAAAACATTATCTTGGAAGGCCGGAGGAGTCAACCGAGGTAGAGGAAACTCCCCTCGATCCATCAAACTGAATCGTCAAATCGGGTTCTTGAGTGAAATCTCAAGTGTAGAGTTTGTATAATTCTTTTACTTTTTTCGTTTCGTTGGGTCACTAACTTTGGATTTTGTAGTTTAATTGCATCGTCGAGTCATTACAAAAGATCATCACCAAACTAAACGAGAGGTTTTACGAGGATTTGAAGGTTGCCAGGTAAGTTTTGCACGTAAAATTAACATAAAATGGGCATAAGAATGAGTAGGTAGTTTTCTAAAATTTTTTCTAAGGCAAAAAGAGGTCCAAAACATAAAAACTTTCTGTTAAAACACTCCGTCGCGCGCGCGACGCACGCGGAGGAAAAAGAAAAAAATATATAACTGCAGCTATGCCTAGGCGGCCCGCGAAGGGACCTAGGCGCAACGCCGTGCCCAAAACACCCCTATCCGATTTTTTTTTTATTTTTAAACCATATTACTTCAATTCTTCATCTTTTTCAAACATCCCTCTTTCACCCACTAAAACCCTAACCGAAATACCCCCATTCTTCACCATAATCCATCAATTTTTCACCGTTAAACCACCAAATTAAACCTACAAATCACTTCCTTATCATCCAAACATCATAACCCACCATCAATTTCACCTTAGAACTTACTAAATCTCTCACTTGCACACACTTTAGTTCTTCAATTTTTGCAAGTTTATCCGGGTTTATACTTCACCAAGGTATGATTTCTTGTAATTTCTTGTAATTTTTGTACATTATTAGTGTTAGTTTTTAGCTTAGGTTTTGCAAACTTTGTTGTTAGGATTTGTACAAGTAGGTTGTTTAAGTTAGTTGTTGGGTACGGTTTGATGGGCTGGCAGTTTCGTTGAGTTTTTGGGTGCGGATGGTTGGGTTGGAATTTAATGGAACATGTTTTTGGTTGCGGACGGGTTATCGGTTTGGGGTTATAACGAGTATATTTAGTGTTGGATTTTGGTTTGAGATGTTGAATTTTAGTGTTTTTAGTAGTTAAAACGAGCCGGAAAACAAGTTTTTTATGCAATATATAGTTTACCAAATTATGTTTTTTCGCTCGTTTTCGACTCAATTTTGCGTGTTTTTGGCACTTGGTTTAATTGGGACAATTAAAGTGCCGGGAGGAGGTGATGTTGGTTGAGTCGGTATGATCGTTTTTGGATTTTTAAGCTAGTAAAAGTGTATAACAAGTTGGTTTTCCGTTAGTTATTAAGCGAATATTTAAACCACTCGCACCTACTTGTTTTTCATCTAAATAAGTCGGTTTAAAATATTTGTAACCCGAACATCCAAAATTTATTTTATTTTCAGTTTTTATATATTATTAAAAAAAATCCGAAAATGAAAAAATATTTTGTCTTTTTTTTATTTACTTACTCCCATGTTTGTTTGTTTGTTTAAATGTGTTTAGATGTCTAAAGAGGCGGGAAAAAGGAAGCGAGGTCCGACCGCACGACCACGTGGTGATCCGGAACTGGTTGTTTTCATAGACCCGAGGGTTCGGGTGATCGAATACCAACCCGGACCGGTTGTGTTAAGAAAAACTGCCAACCTCAAGAAACATTCGTTGCTTAAGTTTGATGTTGATTCGGCCGAGTATGAGCAGTTATGTAAATTGGTTAATTCGGATCTCCTCACATTCAAAACGATAAATTGGGATTTATTGGATTCGATTGGTCAAAGAGAGCGCATTGAAGGGTTATTGGGCCAAAAATTTAAGGCGGTGTTAGATTTTAACGAACCGCAGTTTCACGAGCTGACACTTGAGTTCCTGAGCACGTTTAAATATAAAGAAGGAAATTTTGCTCAGTCAAATGCGGTGTCGTTTTCAATGGGTCGACAGTTGTACAATATGACTATCGCACAGTTCGCGGTAGCAAGTGTCTTTTATACAGATGCGGAGGTGAGAGAACCGGGGTTTGTGACGGGTCTAAGGGGTGTGTTTTTGAATAAGCATGCTATGTGTATCGGTCGGACGAGTTGGCCACTTTTTGGAACAAAATTTCTATTTGTTCGGTTTCGAGTGCGAATGTGGCGTTGGATATTCGAGATCCCGTGCTTCGGTTTATCCACCGGGTTTTTGTTAATACTTTGATTGGTAGCGGTTCGGGCGACAATAAAGTAAATTGGTAGGATATTTTCTGTTTGATGACTATGGTTGATAAGGTTCCGATAAACTACGCGAGTCTGTTGGCGTGGTCGTTTCATCGGACGAGACGTGGGGGTACAAAAAATAGGTCAAGGTTGGATATGGGCCCGTACGTTACACGGATTGCTAGGTATTTGGGTGTGTTTGAGAGGTTTAAACCAGATATTTTGACAGAGGGACCCGTTATAGAGTTTTTGAAGGTTAAGGATTTGAGGAATGCTGGGATTTTGAAAGGTACCGATCCGTTAGAGTGGGAGGATGTTAAGTTGGACCCACAGATTCAAGCACCGGCGAGGACCGCGGCTGCTGCTGCTGCTATGCGAACTGGCTTATCATCCCGTCACCAGAGGCCGCCTCACAGATCAGAGAGACCGGGTGTTCAGCCCCCCAGTCAGAGAGCCTCGCCCCGAGGATATTACTTTGGAGTCGTTATATGACCGGATGGAGTCCGGTTTTGATCATATCAGGGGTTATGTTACTGAGAGTCGAGAAGAGTTGAGACAGATGATAGAGGCGAACCAGCGGAGACAGGATGAGCACATGAGGCATATGATGAGTGCAATGCGTATTGATTTCCCTGCTTCTCTTCGACAGCCGGCCGATGCGGGACCGAGCGGGTCGGGCGCCCCGGGTGGTTCAGGATTTGGACATGGAGTACCTTTTTATAGGACGGGTTACCCAGAAATTGATAATGTTGAGCCATACCATATTCTTGAGCAGGAGTCGGAGTCGGAGGAGGAAGAAGATGAGGATTGAGTTGACGAGCTGACATGGGAGTTTATGTTTTGTGATGTTTTTATTTTCTTTTATGATGTTTTTATTTTTATTTGGTCTGTACGGATATTATTTTAGACTTTTCTGGTTGGGTTGGCGGGTTGGAAGTTGGTGGATGCTTGAACTTTATAAGTAACCTTTATCTTTAGATTTTTTGTTTGATGTTACTTAGGTTTGTCGAGAGAAGATGCCGTGTCCGTTCAGAAAGAGAGAATGAGTTACCAATTCATGTTGAGCAGTCGGTGAGTAGAGCACCCATGGAAATAGACGGGCGCATTGACAGTCTCGCATATTACCAGCTAAGTCTTTTCCATTGTACTTTGTTTTTATGTTTTTATTTTTATGTCTTTGTTTTTATCTTTTTAGGTTTTTATTTTTTATTTTGTTAGTTTTGTTTTAAATATTTTCGAGTCGTGTTTCCCGTGCCTGCATTGAGGACAATGCAAAATTTAAGTGTGGGGATGGGACACAATTGTTTTAACTAATTTGAGTTTTGTTTTCGTTTGAGTCATATGTTTTAAAAAAAATAAATAAAAATAAAAAATAAAAAAATTGTTTTAAAAAAAATGTCCCTTGAGTCTAGTTTTTGTTGCGTTAAAGTGGGAGATGATGATTTTATCGGAATTTTGTTTTTCAAACTACTAATAATATGAGATAAATAAAAGAAAGCACACTTAACTTGGGATGTGTCGGTAGGCTCAGCCTTGAAAATGAAAGGACAAATTTGATAAAATGGGTCGGAAATCTCTTGTGGGTAAAGCGTTTTGTCCGTAGAAAATAAGTAATGAAAGGTCGGGCCATACTCAAGCCTCAATTAATGGTATGAAAAGTGAAAATATCATAAATTTTAAAAATCTGAATACGTTATCATATGATGCTTGGGTAGGTTTAACGTTAGAGTATGCCGTGTAGCATGTGATATAAACTTAAAACTGCTAGTTTAGTGTTTTACATCTCATCGGTGTATGGTTTTATAACCTCAAATCCTGTATTGATGGGATGCTTCGGGTCCGGAGACCATGGGTCTGTATACCGACTATTCATCTGGGTATTCACAATTCCAAATGGGGTTGTGAATATTTAAAATTAAGCCAAAAAGAGCAAACCCTTATAAGTCTATAAACATGATCACAAAAGTACAAAAGTACAAATTCACTACAGACTTGATCATTCACGCTTTTAGCCATGTGGGGTCCCCTTGCTCGCGTCTCATTACCATTAAGAAACGGACCACAAGGGACACGCTACATGTAAGCCCTACAGATGAAATTTTGCATACTCACCTATGGTGATAGGTTCGGGGTGTTGCTTGATAACGGGGGTATACCATGTTGTGGGGAACACTAGCTATAAAATAATTGAACCTTAATCGTATCTAATGGCTTCTTGGTAGACTTTGATGCTTAAGCTTAGGTGGATAAACAATACCCTTGATCGCCTTAGCTATTCATGAAAAATAGAGAAAAAAAAATTTTAAATCTGCTAATTTTGAGGTTTAAGTCAAGTTGGGGTGGTCTGGTTAGGTAAAAGCTGAAAATAAGCGGGTCTTAATTGTGTAAACCACTGAGTAAAAAATTTGTCGGATCATATATGTCCCGATAAAGATTAAGGCATGGGTTTAAGTGGACAACAATATCGGTGATCGCGGTTTTTGCGTTTTTCTGAGCTTTAAAAATTAACCTATATGTTTGTTAGACTTTATTTTCCGATTCTGATCCAACTGCATCAAACTTTTTCAGGGAGGAAAAAAGAATAAGGGTGGGGATATTTGATATACTGCTAAATATTTATGTTTCCCGTGTATATTTTAATTAATATTTTAATAGTTTTTGTTCGTTTTTAGTCGAGATTTGTATACTACTAACGTTTTTATGTTTCGTAGGTTCCGGGGTTTGATCATGATGAAAAAGGGCGAAAAACGAGCTAAAACGAGCCGAAACGGAGATCCGGAACGCATCAGGAAGGAACCGGACAGAGAACCGGTCAGACCGGGCCGGTCTGACCGGCCCCCATAGAAGAGCACGCCGCGCCGCGCCTAGGGGAAGGCAAAAGGGCCTAGGCGCGGCGCCTAGGCACATCTGGGCTAGAGTTATTTCGTTTTTGCTTCTTGTCGGGCCTAGTTTTCGCTATTTAAACGCATTTAACTTAAACCTGACAATAACCTTAAGCAGCCAGCCGATTTTGGAGTTCTTGGAAGGATATTTTTGTGACACTCGTCAATTTCAGGTTAACTCCGTTAACTCAAACTCCGTCAATTCAAACTTAAGATCACTTGATCTACAACGCACATCTCATTACATTTAAACTAGGGTTTAAATGACGCTTGACAATTACTACATGTGCAGTCTTTCGAGATTGTACCGAAACGCAAACGAGTTGACGCAAACCATTGGTGAATAAACGAAAAACATCAAAACAATAATTATGTGATAATTATGTGTTAGACTTATGTGTTATGTGATAACATTTTATAAAAACACTAACTCAAGATGCAAACAAGTTATTTTTGCTAGAAAAGTAATAAATTGAAGTTGAGGGGCCAAGGTGTAACATATTATTATTTATAATATCAATAAAACCCTAACTCTTTCCCCTCCGTCTCTCTCTAAACCCGACGGCCAGCCCCCCCTCCCCTCTCTTGCGATCGGCAGCCAACACACACACACATATCACCTTCGTTTGATCGTATCTTTCATAATCGAAGCATCCTACACTCGTTTCTAAGCATCTCCCACGTTTCTCTTGGTTGTTTCTGCGTTTTTAAGGTATAAACATGAAACCCTAATTATTGAATATCATGTATTAAGTATTTTATGATTGATTATTGCTAGTGGATGATTGATTATGTGTTAGTGATTGATATTGATGATCATATGTGGTTTTAAACGGTAGAAGATCTTTGAATCATTGATTGTTTGTAAACCCTAGAGGGTTACTACTGATTTCTATGATTAATTATGTGTATTACATGTTTTGAGTTATGTCGTATGCTTAGGATGCATGTTAGATGATTGTTTATGTTTGCTGAGTTTTGACAGCAGTGATTGTTAAATTTGAACGATGCGTAACTTGTTGAATATAAAAGCAAACTGAGCTAATTATGAGTCTACAAGGTAGTACTCTGAGTCTAGTTTTCAGAAAGTCCAACCACGCCTAATTTGGAGGTGTTTTGGTTGGTCAAACGATTTAAATGTGATTAAAGGTCAAAACTAGTACTGGACAGATTGTAAGTTATGTTTAGACAACTGTAACTAATTGTTAATTTAAAAATTGGATGAGGTTGTTAAAACTACAGGGTGCTATGTTGAGTCTAGTTTCTATAAAGTCCAAGTTTGTAATTTTTGGACGAGTAAAAGTTAATCTTTATGATTTTACGAAACTGAAGTGCAAATCTGAATTGTGAGACCTGACGTTATGTTGTTTTATAAATATCATATCTCATGAACTACGAGACCAAATGGGTTGGTTCCACTTCTGGAAGTTAACTTGTTGAGTTAAGAACCTAACCCAATTGGTCTTGCATTAATTGGATTTTCCATTTAACGGGAATAACAAATAACATTCTGTTGCGCATGATTTTGACTGCTGTGGGTTTGCTGTAATGTTTTGATCATTGTGAGAAATCTATGTAGAATAAATATACAATAAAATATTTTCTGGAAACCTAATTCATGTATGCTTTTGTGACGATTTTTGGTGAATTAATTGAGATGCTACGACCTGTTGAATAGAGTAATCTTTCAAGTAGAATTCTGTATTGATGAAACTAGCTGCTGAACCTTGTGAAAATACATGAAACGTGCTAATTGTTAAATAATTGTTATGTTTTGACCAAATTGCCCTTGCGGGGAAAATTGCTAGTAATATACACCATTAACACTTGACACGTAAATAGTTGTTCACACATGTAACGTAGCACAGATGTGTTTGTTGAGGCACACACGATTCACAAACGAAACACGAAACGTATCTTGTGCATAGGTATTATGTGCCGAGTCTAGAGACTCGATATTAGTTCCGACACTTAGAAAATCTCCTTGTTGTTTTAGAACGCTAGCGAGAGTTTTTCTGTGACGCGCATCACTTGGGTGACTTGTTTTTGGAATTCTTCGCAAACAGTGAGTTTCACTTTCCCCTTTTAAACTTTTTAAACGCTTTTCACTTGGGGGAGATAACATACTCCGAAACGCTTTTAGATTTTGTTATGAAATTATATATCACTTGTAAAGGCTAAGTGGCAAACGAAATAATTGAAGTCCTTCACACATCGAACCGTTTAGTATTGAAAAATAGCAAGTCATTGTTGAGTAGTACTACTGGGTTTGACAAACCCCACCCAACGCTAAGCTCGACTGGAGGTCGAGTGGGTGTAATCTTGGCTAAACACATTACCATGGTCGGGATAGACCTGGTGGCAAGGCACATGATAAACAGTCAGCTTCGGTGTCGAACACTTAGTAATACTTGCTTTATAGGCTAGCTACCTATAGATATATAATTGATTTAACACTATCTGGTAACGCAAAACGCTAAACGCAAAACGCTAAACGCTTTATTTTATATAAACTTGTGAACTCACCAACCTCGTGTTGACACTTTTAGTATGTTATTCTCAGGTAGCCTAGGCGGGCGCGCGGTATAGGATCATGCATTAATTTGAACGTTACTGTTTATGCAAACTTGTTTTAAACTATTGTTAATGGGTTTTAAGTCGTCCTGCGTGACGCAACGCTTGGCTTATGATTTTACGCTTCCGCATTTATTTACACTTAAACGTTTCCGTGGCTTGAAAAACTTTATTTATGGTTTGATTATAACTAATGATTCCGATCCTGTTAGTTCACACCCTCTGACGGTAAAACTCCGTTAGTGGATTTTGAGGGTGTGACAATTTTCGAGTTCGTTGGTGATTTTGAAGGCAAGAGAACATCCGGTGAAGAGCTAGACGTTTAAGATCGAAGAATACGGGTTTTATCGCCTTTAATATTTCGTTCTTTATTATTTCACCATGTTTTCATTATTATTTACTTTGTTTGAGTTAGACTTTGTGATGCTAGGCTAAACTTTATAAGCTACCTAGGTCGTGATGAACCTTAGTTCGGTTTGATTTTATTTGGATTTTCGTTTTCGTTATGGATATTATGTTCTAAGTAAACGGTTGAGTTTTATTTAGTTGATGCGTATGATTGGTTGGTTTTGTTTACTTGAAGTTATTGTTTCACATTGCCCTTGTTGATTGTTTCATAGGATAGGGTTTTGTTAGGTCATTTACTGTGTGTTCTTGACTAGTTTATGATTGATATCGATTAAGATCATAGAAACAATAAAATCAATTAGACAAATAAAAGTGAGCTGCTAGTCTAAAAAGCTGTAAAGTGATAGGCTATTAATAGATATTTGCTTGTCGGGATTGCTAGATTTAGTTCTTCGTAAGGAGTCCATCTAGATTTGATTGTCATCTTAGTCTATTAAGTTAATTGGGTTTGCTTTGCTATCTTTTGAATTCCGCGCTTTAAGGTAGGTTTTCGTCATAAAAGATACTTAGACATAAGCAATTAAATAACCGTAAGGAAGTTTAATATAAAACTGGTGAGTCTTAGAACTTGTTAGTGTCACACCCTCAAAATCCACTAACGGAGTTTTACCGTCAGAGGGTGTGAACTGGCAGGATCGGAATCATTAGTTATAACCAAACCAAAGAAAAACGTTTAAATGAAAGTAAGTGCGGAAGCGTAAAACCTTAATTCAAAAGTTGCGTCACGCAGGACGACTTAAAACCAAATGTAACTGTTAAAATTAAGTTTGTAGAATAAAAGTGTTTTCATTAATGCATGCTCCTAAACCGCGCGCCCGCCTCGGCTACCTGAGAATAACATACTAAAAGTGTCAACACAAGGTTGGTGAGTTCACAAGTAAAATAAGATAAATCGTTTAGCGTTTTGCGTAACCTCGTTACGACGTTTAAATGTTGCGTAACCCCGTTACGACGTTTGAGTGTGTAACCACGTTACAGCGTTTGAGTGTGTAACCACGTTACAGCGTTTAAGTGTGTAACCACGTTACAGCGTTTAAGTGTGTAACCACGTTACAGCGTTTAAGTGTGTAACCACGTTACAGCGTTTAAGTGTGTAACCACGTTACAGCGTTTAAGTGTTTTGCATTACCAGATAGTGTTATGTCAAATTATATATCGATAGGTAGCTAATCTATACAACAAGTATCGCTAAGTGGTTCGCGACCGAAGCTGACTGTTTATCAAGTGCCCGTCACCAGGTCCTCCAGACCATGGTAAGTGTTAGCCAAAATTTACACCCACTCAACCTCCAGTTGAGCTTAGCGTCGGGTGGGGTTTGTCAAACCCAGTAGTACTACCCAAAAGTGACTCGCTATTCCAAATATTAACCGGTCCGATGTGTGGGACTTCAAATGTTACGTATGCCGCTTAGCCTTTACAAGTGATATATAATTTATAACAAAATCTTTCATATGCGTTTATCTCAGAAAATATGTTTATCGGAGTATGTTATCTCCCCCAAGTGAAAAACGTTTGAAAACAGTTTAAGAGTGGGGTAAGTGAACTCACTGTTTGCGAAGAATATCCGATCTAGATCACCGAGTGATGCGCGTCGTAGAAAACTCTCTAGCGTTCTAAAATAACAAAGAGATTTTCTAAGTATCAGAATGTTTAACGAGTCTCTAGACTCGGCACATAATACCTATGCACGTAACATGTTTCGTGTTTCGTTTGTGAATCGTGTGTGACTTAAACAAGTAAAATTGTGATACGATACATGAGTGAGCAATTACTTTCGTGTCACGTATTAATAACATACTTATTAGCAATTATTCCCGTAGGGGCATTTTGGTCAACAAACAAAGACTAACTAACCATTATTCCCCATAAGGGCAATTTGGTCAATTCATGGCAATCAACTAGCAACTATTCCCCGCAAGGGTATTTTGGTCAAAATACAACAATTATATAAAAACTATCATATTTCATGCATTCCTATACAACTCAGCAGCTAGTTTCGTTATGACAGAATTTCTACTTGAAAGATTGCACTAGTTTACCGATTATAACGTCTCAATTAATTTACCAAATATTACCACAGGAGCATACATATCTTAGGTTTCCAGAACATCTTTTATCTTATTTTTATTCCATATATATTGTTCATAATGATCAAAACATTACAGCTAACTTATATCAGTCAGATTCATGCACATCAGAATGTTATTTGCAGTTCCCGTTAAACGAAAAATCCAATAAATGCAAGACCACTTGGGTTTGGTTCCTAACTCAGTGAGTCAACCTCCAGAAGTGGAACCAACCCAATTGGTCTCGTAGTTCATGAGATATAACATTTACAACATAACCTAACAGCAGGTCTAACAGCTCAGCTTTGCATCACGTTTTTGTAAAATCATAAAAGTATACTTCCACTTATCCAAAAATTACGAATTTATACTTCATAGAAACTAGACTCAACCTAGTTTACTGCAGTACCCACAATCTCAATCAATTTTCACGTTTACACTTCGTTACAGTCAGTTAAACATCGTATATACGTTCTGTCCAGAATATGTTCACATCAAAACTCATCATAATAACAATCTATGAACTATCATGCATCCATATAACCCTCTAGACACTATAACTACTATCCATGCATATCAATCACACCATACATACAAGATTAGGGTTTGTGTTTTAATTCAAATCAAGAACAACAATCAATCATGTATCAATATCAATCTAGTTATCAATCTATTATCCAACTAACAAGAATCATAACAATCACATACATACAAGATCGGCCGATTTAGGGTTTTCACACAACCCATCAAACATCAAAATTAAACAACAAAGAGGTAAGAGATGATCAAGTATACCTTCCTAGCACCTAGTTCTTGGATTAATCTCTTGATTTGATGTGTATATGTGTGTGATGGTGGACGGCAGCCGTGAGGGAGATGGAGGGAGAGAGGCCGATCGGGTTGTGGTGTGGGGGAAAAGAAATAGGTTAGGGTTTTAGTGTTAAGGTTATATTTATAATAATACAAGTTACATTCTAGTCCCTAAACTTTCAAGTGCTACATCTCTAGCCTAAACTAGTTGGTTCTTGTTTCTTGTTTAACATTCCACATAACAATCAAGTAACACACATATACCTAACACATAATAATCACATAATTAGTGTTTTGACGTTTGTCGTTTATTTATCAATCGCTCGCGTCAACTCGTTTGCGTTTCGGTGCAAATCCCGAAAGACTACTACACATGTAGTAAGTGTTAAGCGTCATTTAAACCCTAGTTTAAATGTAATGAAGTATGCGTTATAGATTCAACGATCTTAAAGTTTGAATTAACGGAGTTGAGTTAACGAGGTTAACCTGAAATTGACGATTGTCACATCATTCCCATGTTAAAGAATTTTCGTCCCGAAAATTTGAGTCAAGTCGTGATGAGAGCCTGAAAAAGTAAGAAAGATTTTCAGTTTGTCATATCATCCCCTAGTAGAAAGAAATTTCGTCCCGAAATTTAGTTCATACCTCCGGTGATGTTTGACGGTTTGCCGGGTTTCGCGGTTTTCGGTGTTTGGTTAGCCCTTCAAAAAGGTGAGGATACTTTTTCATCATGTGATCCTCGCGTTCCCATGTGAACTCCGGTCCACGTCTCGAGTTCCAACGAACCTTAACAATTGGAATTTTGCTGTGTTTGAGCGTTTTGGTTTCCCAATCCAAAACCTCGACTGGTTCCTCAATGAACCGTAACTGTTCATCAACTTGTAGTTCCTCCAAAGGGACTACTTGGGTTTCATCATATAGGCATTTCTTCAAATTTGATACGTGGAATACATCGTGTACGCCACTGAGTTCTGTTGGTAGGTCCAGTCAGTACGCCACCGGACCAATGCGCTCAGTTATCCGGTACGGACCAACATATCGTGGGTTGAGTTTGTTTCGCTTACCAAAGCGAACCACACCTTTCCAGGGTGAGACTTTGAGTAACACTCGATCGTTTACTTGAAATTCGAGAGGTTTTCGGCGCTTGTCGGCGTAACTCTTTTGGCGATCTCGTGCTGCTGCCATGCGATTTCGGATTTGAACAATCTTTTCCGAGGTTTCGAGTACCAGTTCCGGACCAGTGATTTGGCTATCACCCACCTCTGCCCAGCAGAGTGGTGATCGACACTTCCGTCCGTACAGCGCTTCAAACGGCGCTACCTTAATACTTGCGTGGTAGCTGTTATTATACGAAAACTCTACCAAGGGTAAGTGGGGTTCCCAACTTTTTCCGAAATCTAAAACGCATGCACGCAACATATCCTCCAGGGTCTGAATAGTCCGTTCACTTTGCCCATCTGTCTGAGGATGGTATGCGGTACTCATATCGAGACGTGTGCCCAGTGCGCTTTGCAGCGACTTCCAAAAGTGTGAGGTAAAACGAGAATCTCGATCGGAAATGATCGAGACAGGCACTCCGTGTCTCGACACTACTTCCTTCATGTAGACACGAGTCAGTCTTTCCATTTTGTCTGTTTCCTTAATCGCTAGGAAGTGTGCCGATTTAGTCAACCGGTCAACGATCACCCAGATGGTATCGCATCCCGTCGGTGTTTTAGGCAAACCCGTAATAAAGTCCATTGAGATGTGTTCCCATTTCCACATTGGGAGTTCCGGTTGTTGCAGTAGACCAGATGGTTTCTGGTATTCTATCTTGACTCTGGCACAAGTCAAGCATTTGCTCACGTAGGTGGCAATGTCGGCTTTCATGTTCAGCCACCAGTAAAGTTCCTTTAAATCATGATACATTTTATCTGAGCCAGGGTGGATAGAATATCGGGACTTGTGAGCTTCGTCCATCACTAGAGTTCTCAACTCTCCGTATCGTGGAACCCAAATCCGGTTCTCAAAATATCGGACCCCGTCCGATCTGGTTTCAAGTTGCTTGCTCATGCCCCGCATGAGTTCCGATGGAAAATTATCACCTTTCAAAGCTTCCAGTTGCGCATCGCGAATCTGATCGGGTAAGCTGGCATGAATCGTGAGTTGCAATGCTCTCACCCGTCTGGGTTTATCTGTTTCTTTTCTGCTGAGGGCGTCGGCCACCACATTGGCCTTTCCAGGGTGGTACTTGATGGCACAATCATAATCTTTAAGCAGCTCGACCCAACGACGTTGTCGCATGTTCAGCTCCTTCTGATCGTAGATATGTTGGAGACTCTTGTGGTCGGTGTAAATGGTAAACTTGGTACCGTACAAGTAATGCCTCCATATCTTAAGAGCAAACACTACAGCTCCGAGTTCCAAATCGTGGGTCGTGTAGTTCTTCTCGTGAACCCGTAGTTGTCTAGAGGCGTAGGATATAACCTTCTCGAGTTGCATCAGCACACAACCGAGACCTTGTATAGATGCGTCACAGTGTACCTCAAAGTTTTCCGTTCCCTCGGGGAGAGCTAAAATAGGGGCGCTACAAAGCTTGGTTTTCAACAGTTGAAAAGCGGATTCTTGCGCGTCACCCCAGTTGTACTTAGTGCCCTTGTGGGTCAAAGCGGTGAGGGGTTGAGCAATTTTTTGAAAATCCCTCGATGAAACGCCGGTAGTAGCCGGCCAGTCCTAGGAATTGTCGCACCTCAGTCGGAGTCTTAGGTGCTTCCCAGTTTTTGATGGCCTCTACCTTACCGGGATCGACATGGATACCATTCTCGTTGATCACATGTCCTAAAAAGTGAACCTCGCGAAGCCAAAATTCACATTTCGAGAGTTTAGCATACAGTTGTTCCTTCTTCAATAGTTCCAGAATTACCCTTAAGTGCTCTTCGTGGTCAGTCTCGTTCTTGGAGTAGACGAGAATATCATCGATGAAAACAATCACGAACTTGTCGAGGTACGCCTTGCATACTCGATTCATGAGATCCATAAATACGGCTGGTGCGTTGGTTAGGCCAAAAGGCATAACCGAAAACTCGTAGTGACCATACCGTGTTCTGAAAGCCGTTTTTGAAATATCTTCTTCGCGCACTCTCAGCTGGTGATAACCGGATCGTAGATCGATCTTCGAGTAGTAACTCGATCCCTGAAGCTGGTCAAACAAATCATCAATTCGGGGTAAAGGATAACGGTTCTTGACCGTCATCTTGTTCAACTCCCGGTAGTCGATGCACATTCGGAAAGTCCCGTCTTTCTTTCGGACAAACAAGACAGGGGCTCCCCATGGCGATGAGCTAGGTCGGATAAAACCTTTATCCAACAAATCTTGCAACTGGGTGGACAACTCCTGAAGTTCCGCCGGTGCGAGCCGATACGGGGCTCGTGCTATGGGTGCTGCACCGGGTGTCAACTCGATCTGAAATTCGACTTGACGAATAGGAGGGAGTCCAGGTAAATCCTCCGGGAAAACTTCCGGGAAGTCTCGCACAACCGGTATGTCTTCAATTCGTTTCTCCTCCGCGGGTTTCTCAACAATCTGCGCCAAAATTGCCGGATGACCCTTTCGTAAATACTTCTGTGCCTTCATAAGGGTAATGACGCTGGTGGTCATGCCGCTTCTCTCGCCTCGGACCGAAATGATCTCGCCAGAAGGGGTGGTAATATGGACTATCTTATCATGGCATATAATCTCCGCTCGGTTCTCGGATAACCAGTCCATGCCGACAACGACATCGAAACTACTAAGCGTAAAAGGAATAAGGTCGATGTCAAAGACATGACCTGACAGTTTCAACTTACATCCCGCAAGTATATGAGTTGTTACTACAGTTTTACCGTTAGCTAATTCAACAGGAAACTTAGCGTCTAACGGGGTTGGAGTAAGGTTTAAAAGTTGGCTAAAGGCCTTTGACACAAAACTCCTATCAGCTCCAGTGTCAAACAAAACAGAAGCAAAACAATCGTTTACAGGGAACTTACCAGACACCACATGCGGATCTCTGCGGGCTTGACCTGATCCAATCACAAACGCTCTTCCTTTGCCATTTCCTCCACCATTACTGCCACTTCCATTGCCCCCATTGTTGTCATTATGTTTCAGCTTGGGGCAATCCTTCCGGAAATGACCTTCCTGTCCACATTCAAAACATCCCTTAGTCGTCATCGGTGGCTTAGGAGCACCCTTCGCCGCAAGGTCTCCTCTACATTCCTTCGCTTGATGACCTATCTTTCCGCATCTTTGACACTTGACACGGTCACATTGACCAACATGATGAAAGTTGCACCTGTTGCACTTTGGATATTTCCCAACATATCCGCTCGAAACCTGCCCGCTACCGTTGTTGTTGTTGTTGTGATTCTGAGTGTTGAAACTCCGAGTAAATTCGGGCTTACGGTAGTGGTGTTGCAGTGGGAGGTTTGAGGATGAAGATCTGGTGTTGTCAAACTTTCTCTTCCCGCTGTTCGGGTTGCTGTTGTTGTTACTGTTGCTGACGTGGTCATTACTCGGGTTGTCACGGGCTTTAGTGGTCGAACCCCTAGGTGGTAACGCACCTTGGGTCACAGCCTGATCCGTCAGTTTGTGAGCTAAACGGATCGCTTGTTGGATCGTGGCTGGTCTGGAAGACGTCACCATGCCCTGAATCTGCGGTGCTAACCCTTCAATGTACATTTCAATCCTCTTACTCGGCGGATCCACCATCCGCGGACACATCACAGCCAACTCGTGAGAACGAGTAGTGTAGGCTTCAATTTCTGAGCCCACCATCTTCAGCGACCAAAATTCTGACTCTAACTTCGAAATCTCTTCTCTCGGACAGTACTCCTCTCGCATCATGTTCTTGAACTCCTCCCAGTTCATCGCGTTAGCCAGTTCCAATCCAAGAATTTGCACATCTGCACATCGTCTGGGGACACCTCTGAGTGTGCCTCTGGCTCAGCCGGTTCTTCCTCCGGTTCTCCTTCGGGTTCCTCCTCGGGATCTTCCTCGGGATCCTTCTCAGGCTCCTCTTCGGGATCTTCTTCAGGTTCTACTTCAGGCTCTGCCTCGGGCTCGGCCTCAGGTTCTGCTGCGTTCTGAGCAAGTTGCATTTGTAGGTCATCGCAACGCTCGAGTGCTATTTCGGTTCGGGTCCTTGCTTCTTGGAGTTGCTCATGCAAGTCTATCATCTCGGCTTGCATCTTCATCATAACCTTCGTTTGTTGCTTACTAGTCTCTTGCATTTCTTTCATTGCCGCTGCCATGCGGGCAATCTCCTCCTGAGTCTCGGTTCCGTCTTTAAACAGTCTGGAAACATTCTCTCTCGTGTAGCGCATGTAACCCACATCACGCTCCAAACAAGAAACGACAGCTGCGAGAACTCGCTCCACAGGTTCGGTTATGGGTGGTAGGGTGTTAGGGTAAGCAGGGTGGTTCGGGTGAGGCAATGGGGGAACTTGTTCACGGTAGACCATACGTCTGATCATGTTGGGGTACCATTCCCAGCTAACGTTGTTGTCATACAAGCCTCCGGATAGGCGGTACCTCTTTGGTGCAGGAGCTTCGAGTTCCGGGACTACACGGGGTGGCGAGGCAGTAGGTAACTGCGGTTCCTTCCCGTGAGCATGCGTCATCGAATCGGATGATGATGAGGGTGGCGTCGACATTCCTACAGGTAAGCCGGGTATATGCGCGCGTATGAGTGAAGGAGATAAGGAAATAAGATTTCAAGACTACACAAACCTATGCAGTGCGTATCATTATAACTAATGGGTCGTCGCGGTTATAGTCTAGTATGCATGCAGCTTCTAGTTCGCTATAACCAATGGATCTGATACCAATCTGTCACACCCTCAAAATCCACTAACGGAGTTTTACCGTCAGAGGGTGTGAACTGGCAGGATCGGAATCATTAGTTATAACCAAACCAAAGAAAAACGTTTAAATGAAAGTAAGTGCGGAAGCGTAAAACCTTAATTCAAAAGTTGCGTCACGCAGGACGACTTAAAACCAAATGTAACTGTTAAAATTAAGTTTGCAGAATAAAAGTGTTTTCATTAATGCATGCTCCTAAACCGCGCGCCCGCCTCGGCTACCTGAGAATAACATACTAAAAGTGTCAACACAAGGTTGGTGAGTTCACAAGTAAAATAAGATAAATCGTTTAGCGTTTTGCGTAACCTCGTTACGACGTTTAAATGTTGCGTAACCCCGTTACGACGTTTGAGTGTGTAACCACGTTACAGCGTTTGAGTGTGTAAGCACGTTACAGCGTTTAAGTGTGTAACCACGTTACAGCGTTTAAGTGTGTAACCACGTTACAGCGTTTAAGTGTGTAACCACGTTACAGCGTTTAAGTGTGTAACCACGTTACAGCGTTTAAGTGTTTTGCATTACCAGATAGTGTTATGTCAAATTATATATCGATAGGTAGCTAATCTATACAACAAGTATCGCTAAGTGGTTCGCGACCGAAGCTGACTGTTTATCAAGTGCCCGTCACCAGGTCCTCCAGACCATGGTAAGTGTTAGCCAAAATTTACACCCACTCAACCTCCAGTTGAGCTTAGCGTCGGGTGGGGTTTGTCAAACCCAGTAGTACTACCCAAAAGTGACTCGCTATTCCAAATATTAACCGGTCCGATGTGTGGGACTTCAAATGTTACGTATGCCGCTTAGCCTTTACAAGTGATATATAATTTATAACAAAATCTTTCATATGCGTTTATCTCAGAAAATATGTTTATCGGAGTATGTTATCTCCCCCAAGTGAAAAACGTTTGAAAACAGTTTAAGAGTGGGGTAAGTGAACTCACTGTTTGCGAAGAATATCCGATCTAGATCACCGAGTGATGCGCGTCGTAGAAAACTCTCTAGCGTTCTAAAATAACAAAGAGATTTTCTAAGTATCGGAATGTTTAACGAGTCTCTAGACTCGGCACATAATACCTATGCACGTAACATGTTTCGTGTTTCGTTTGTGAATCGTGTGTGACTTAAACAAGTAAAATTGTGATACGATACATGAGTGAGCAATTACTTTCGTGTCACGTATTAATAACATACTTATTAGCAATTATTCCCGTAGGGGCATTTTGGTCAACAAACAAAGACTAACTAACCATTATTCCCCATAAGGGCAATTTGGTCAATTCATGGCAATCAACTAGCAACTATTCCCCGCAAGGGTATTTTGGTCAAAATACAACAATTATATAAAAACTATCATATTTCATGCATTCCTATACAACTCAGCAGCTAGTTTCGTTATGACAGAATTTCTACTTGAAAGATTGCACTAGTTTACCGATTATAACGTCTCAATTAATTTACCAAATATTACCACAGGAGCATACATATCTTAGGTTTCCAGAACATCTTTTATCTTATTTTTATTCCATATAGATTGTTCATAATGATCAAAACATTACAGCTAACTTATATCAGTCAGATTCATGCACATCAGAATGTTATTTGCAATTCCCGTTAAACGAAAAATCCAATAAATGCAAGACCACTTGGGTTTGGTTCCTAACTCAGTGAGTCAACCTCCAGAAGTGGAACCAACCCAATTGGTCTCGTAGTTCATGAGATATAACATTTACAACATAACCTAACAGCAGGTCTAACAGCTCAGCTTTGCATCACGTTTTTGTAAAATCATAAAAGTATACTTCCACTTATCCAAAAATTACGAATTTATACTTCATAGAAACTAGACTCAACCTAGTTTACTGCAGTACCCACAATCTCAATCAATTTTCACGTTTACACTTCGTTACAGTCAGTTAAACATCGTATATACGTTCTGTCCAGAATATGTTCACATCAAAACTCATCATAATAACAATCTATGAACTATCATGCATCCATATAACCCTCTAGACACTATAACTACTATCCATGCATATCAATCACACCATACATACAAGATTAGGGTTTGTGTTTTAATTCAAATCAAGAACAACAATCAATCATGTATCAATATCAATCTAGTTATCAATCTATTATCCAACTAACAAGAATCATAACAATCACATACATACAAGATCGGCCGATTTAGGGTTTTCACACAACCCATCAAACATCAAAATTAAACAACAAAGAGGTAAGAGATGATCAAGTATACCTTCCTAGCACCTAGTTCTTGGATTAATCTCTTGATTTGATGTGTATATGTGTGTGATGGTGGACGGCAGCCGTGAGGGAGATGGAGGGAGAGAGGCCGATCGGGTTGTGGTGTGGGGGAAAAGAAATAGGTTAGGGTTTTAGTGTTAAGGTTATATTTATAATAATACAAGTTACATTCTAGTCCCTAAACTTTCAAGTGCTACATCTCTAGCCTAAACTAGTTGGTTCTTGTTTCTTGTTTAACATTCCACATAACAATCAAGTAACACACATATACCTAACACATAATAATCACATAATTAGTGTTTTGACGTTTGTCGTTTATTTATCAATCGCTCGCGTCAACTCGTTTGCGTTTCGGTGCAAATCCCGAAAGACTACTACACATGTAGTAAGTGTTAAGCGTCATTTAAACCCTAGTTTAAATGTAATGAAGTATGCGTTATAGATTCAACGATCTTAAAGTTTGAATTAACGGAGTTGAGTTAACGAGGTTAACCTGAAATTGACGATTGTCACAGTTAGAAATCCATAGGCGTCTTCTTGAAGTTCAAAGGTCCTGTTCGGGTTTTCTTTCAAGGGTCTATCTTTTGATCCCGGTTCCATAACTTGCGTCTTTCCATTTAAATTAATAACCGTAACTTTGGGGATTCCGGCCTGGGTAGTTATTCTAATCATCTGAATTGTTTTCTAAATCGTTTATCAGTTAAAACTAATTAGGGTTTAAGTTTTATTAGTTAACTAATAAGTAATGATTATGTTTTATTATTATTATTATTATTATTATTATTATTATTATTATTATTATTATTATTATTATTATTATTATTATAATAATTAGGTTTAGGGTTTATTATTATATTAATTAGTTTATTAATAGTTTAATAGTTAAGTAATCATTAGTTAATTATTATTAGAGTTTTAATAATTAGTTTAAATCCCCCTTAAATATTATTAATAATTAGTCGCGTCTTGTAGTTGAGTCTAATTTGCTAGTTTCGTAATTTAAAGAGTCTCGTGGGTTCGATATCCGGACTTACTTAGCTGTACTAGAGTCGACCGGTTCACTTGCCGGTTAGTAGTTTAAGTTAAGTTTAAGGAGTATGACTTAGTGTCTAGATTAGTTTAATTTTAGTTAATAATTATTTGACTACTTCAAGCACATCATTTGACCAGAAACATCATTTCAGTTTCGTTGTTGTTTGAACAAGGTTTTAAGTACGTTTTTAATGGCATGGCTATTTCTGCTTACTTGAATGATATCTTTTATTTTGAGGCTAAACCTCGAAATGGTATTTATGAGATTGATATTCAAACTAACAATAACGTATATAAACTTTTAAAACGTATCCGATCTGGCATCAATGATACATTTCTATCGCATTGCCGACTTGGCCACATAAGCAAGGCAAGAGTTAAAAGACTCCAATCCGAAGGGATTCTTGAATCCACGGGACCGGACTCTTTTGACGATTGTAAATCTTGATTAGCTGGCAAACTCGCCAAGGACTCCTTCACTCATAAAAGTGAACGAGCAAGAGATCTGTTAGGACTCATACATACTGATGTGTGTGGACATTTCAGAACCATGTCTAGAAACCATGAAAGATACTTCGTTTCTTTTATCGACGGTTATAGTCGATAAGCTTATGTGTATCTTATGAAACACAAGCATGAAACTTTTGAAAAGTTCAAAGAGTTTCAAAACGAAGTGGAAAACCAACTTGGTAAAACCATTAAGATACTTCGATCAGATCGAGATGGAAAGTATCTCAGCTCAGATTTCATCAGTCATTTAAAAGAGTGTGGAATTGTTTCACAGCTCACTCCACCTGGAGCAAGAGGAGGAATCGAACTTTGCTAAACATGGTTCGAACGATGATGTGTATAACTAACTTGCCTCACTCCTTTTGTAGTTTCGCCCTTATGACCGCCTCCCGCATTTGTCAAATACTACAACCAAATCGGTTATTACTTCTATTACAAATATGATTTCTATCAAGAGGATAGGCCACTTCCTAGAGAAAGAATTTCTCGATCGAGGAACTAGAGATAACATTGTTGATCTTGAAGAAATTCACCACAATCAACCGCTGAGGAAGTTGGAGCGTCTGATCAACAAGTTGTTGTTGCTGATACATCAGACATGAACACGAGCGTTCACAGAATTAGTAGAACTCCCGCACCAAATCCAAGATACCTATGGCATCTGGATGGTCCAGAAGTCTAATTAGTAGCCATGTCTAGCGACGAACCTACTAACTAAAATCTGCAATCTTGGATCCAAAAGAAATGGCGAGATGCCATGAACGCCGAGATGCAATCTATTCATGACAATCAAGTCTGGAACTTGATTGAGCTACCCCCCGAAGGTTGAGCAATAGGGAGCAAGTGGATTTTCAAACAAGCATCTCACAGCTGGAATCTACATTTTGATGAAGAAATCAAAGAGTTTGGTTTTATCAAAAATGAAGATAAGCCTTGCGTTTACAGAAAGGCTATTGGGAGCACTATATCATTCCTCCTCTTGTATGTGGATGATATATTGATCATTGAAAACAACATTCCTATGATTAAGGAAGTTAAGCACTGGTTGGAATCTTGTTTTGCAATGAAGGATCTTGGAGAAGCTGCTTATATTCTGGGAATCAAGATCTACCAAGATAGGTCTGAGCGGCTTCTAGGGCTAAGTCAAAGTACATACATAAACAAAGTCATGACACGCTTCTCAATGGACAACTCCAAGATAGGAGCTGTACCATTGCTAGAGGAACCGTTTTTAGCAAATCGCAATCTCCGACAACGGACATTGAGACAAAGCACATGCAAGCAATTCCATATGCTTCAGCGATTGGCTCTGTCAAGTATGCTATATTATGCACTAGACCTAACGTCTCGTAAGCGTGTTTGGGGGATTAGAAGAGGAGCTCACTGTAAGGTGTTACACTGACGCTAACTTCCAAAATGACCGAGATGTTTCTCGCTCATAATCTGCTTGGATGAAGAAATTAATAGCCAACCTCGATCTGGTTCCAAATTTAGGAAAAGGATCGACGTAATATGTGATAACACAGGTGTTGTTGCTCAAGCCAAAGATCCCAATTCTCATCACATGGCCAAGCACATTTTTAGTTCCACTATGCACGAGAAATACTGGAACGAGGTGAGATCATAATAAGCAAAGTAGACACAGATCAAAATCTAGCTGACTCGTTCACTAAGCCGATGACTCAGGACAAGCATGATCAGCATAGAGATGCTATCGGGCTTAGATCTGCTAGTGATTTATTTTAATTTAGTATTTGGATGTATGAATGTTTAAACAGTTGTACTTTTTGATTCACTTTTGATTTAATAGTTAAATACAAACGTTGAATTATACAACTATGTTCTTTTAATACGTTTAATCCGTGAATATTGTATTCTAAATTATCCGTAGTTGGTCAGACTCGTGGGAAAGATTCTGAATTAAAACTATTCTGACTTTGGAATCAATCAGTTGACTTCCAAACTCACAGATCTCATTATGAATGACGTTGGATGCAACTCGCATCAAATCATCTTCATGGATCATGATCATAAGATGTTTTGATAATAGTATGCTCATTTAGTATCCTTAGACCTGAGATACATATTGCAACTTTCGTTTACCGAGGAATATTCTTTGATCATGTTAACCGCTGTTGCGTAACTGCCAGTCATAAAGACATTGATTGGCAATATTCTAAAGTTCAGTGGGAGTTCTATGTAGTCAAGATGGGATTTTGTACTCTTACATTAACATGTAACAGTTAGACATCTTGACGCCCTCGTTGATTCAAACTGGTAAAGTGTGAGGCCTCACCCAAACTTACTGTGTTTTATTGGACCACTTTGACTCTATATCGAGAACTACAATAATTGAACACCATATGAGATTGATTTGATCCATGCCTCATCGTTCAATTGATGTCTTATACAGAAAGGATAGATGACAACGATTACTATAAATTCATTATCTTGCAATAAGGTATTCCAAGATATTTTGGTTATGAATTTGAAAAATGTCATAATCGGTTGGGGACAGCTATGTGTAGCTAGAACGCCTCTAGCTGTCAGCGTTGTGCTACTTGATCCAAATCCGCCCAAGTGGGAGACTGTTGGAAAATATGATCGGTTCGGGTCAAGTCAACGCGGGCCGACCCGATTATGACCCGGTATAAGTTACACCGAGAATAACGAACTTTAAGCTCACTTAATCATTAACTGGGCCGACACAATCAATTAGAAAGATTGGATAGTGGATTAGGCTTTAGTTTGGTAATTGGGCTTAAAGCCCATTGGGTTTAAATTGGTTTAAACCCTAATGGTCTTTCTATATTAGTATGGTATATATTATTATAAACTTAACCTAATGATCTTAACCAAATAAAAAACCCTAGCCACCATATAATCCGGCAGCCGCCACCTCCGGCCACCGGACCTCTGGCCGCCACTCACCTTTCACATACGTTGTCCCTTGGTCACCACAACCACCACCACCGACCTATATAAGCCGTTGGTTTCGTGTTTTACCTCAGCCGCAAGCTGCCATTCGTTTTTTTGGCGACCTTGGAAAATTCCGGCGAGCACGTTTTTCCGGCGAGCTGTTTTCCGGCCACCGTCATTGATTCCAATCACTACGGCTCCAGTTTTCATTGCTGCAGCTGTTGTGCTAGTTGTCTTTGCTGATTGCCGCTACTGTTGTTATCCAGACTCCGCGCCACCGCCATTCACAGTCGTGCCGCCGCCGTCATCAGCGACTGTTATCGCCGGAAGTCGTGGAGGTCTTTGTTGTGTCGTTTACTAGCATCGTTTGTTAGATCTCAATGTTCTTCCCGGCTGTGTATAACCGAGGTATAACACTAACTTTTATCTATGGTTGTTTATTTTATCGCACTCGTATTAATTGTAATTGGATTCAAGTTTGGGTTTTTGGTTCAATGGTCGTTTGTTTTTATCCACTGCGTTTTTGGTTCGTTTGTAATATTAAAGATTAATATTTTACTTAAACGAAAATACATTAAAACGGGTTAGTTTTTTATTAACCGTTTTCTCCGAACGACCGTTGAAACCCAACACCAGCTACTCTCCGTAGAAGGGAATCTGCTTTCACAGACCAAGCAACTAGACTTCATGTCGACAATGGGATAAGACAGCTTCCTCTTGTCTAACTACCTTCATGTTGATTCGGACATCATAAAAAGCATCAAGCTGAAGACGCACTATTGATGAAGACACTTATCATTATTTGTACTCGTCTTTGTTATCTATACATGGTAGTTATCGTACTCAATATTAGGGTTGAGTTAAAGTAAACATAAATAGTTTTTTAGAAAGAGTAAGAATAGACTTAGACCATTGGATCCAGAATTAAGTGATTGAGATTAGTAGTTTTCAAAATACCAAATAGCTTGCTAGGATCTTGTATTTAGGCTACATAGGTTCTTTGATAGGCTCACATAATTTCCTAAATTCAAATTTTATACCTTCTTACAATTATTAAAAAACCTTTTAATTTTATTTGAACCATTTTCCTCCTCAATATTATAGGGATGTAGTATATAACATAGAAGACATTGTAATCATAACTCATGACCACGAATGATTCTATTAAATGATTTGCATTTTCTGAATTGCCTTTCTGTTAAAAATTATTCTTGAATATTCTAACAATAACATAATAATATAGACAAAAAATTGTAATAAATAAAAGGGATATTGGTTTTTAATACTCTTAACTTTGACTAATTGGTAAATAACACTTCCAACTTTCGATTTGTTGCCCACCACTCCCAAATTTCACTATATTTTCCTGTACCACTCCCCGTCTAAAGGAACACTAATCTCGTTAGTGTTTTGGACAAAAAATATCATTCAAATTAGTTGAGGGGGGGAAAGAAAATTAATTTGTTTAAACTTAAATCAGATAACCAAATAGCATACCAGAGAGAGAGAGACTCTTCAATCATAGAGAGAGAAAGAGGAAGTCTGCCATATTTTTCGGCGACGGTCTGCAATATTTTCGGCGACAGTCTGCAATATTTTTGGCGACGGTCTTATCAATCCGTGTTCCTCGACGAAATCCTATAACATCGCAAGATTGGGACGATGGTGATTTGTACAAGTACAACAACATTGGTGGATGTAGGCAAAGAGGAGGGTGGCGGCGACTAGGGTTCCGCCACCCCGTCGTCGTCATACCCAGCTATTCATTAGACGACAATGAAGGTCACACGTTCAGTTCAAACACCAGGGGAGGACCTTGAAAGAGATTAGAAATATATAAAACACGTCTGGCGACCGTGGAAGCAACGACCGACAACAGTCTATTACCCAACCCCGCCTGAAACTCTAACCTCTGTGATTTGTAATTGGCCGGCCGATCTGAAATTTTTAATCCTCTTTTATTATTTGAGTTACAGTGTTTTGTAAATTGATATCGTTTATTTGTTAATCTGAGATGGGGTGCAGGTGGTTTTCAAGGAAAAAAAGGAGGAAAAATGTTGTAGGTTGGTTGATGTTGATGAACCAGAAAGATCGGTGGGGTGGGATCGATTCGGGGTGTTTCCTGTATGATTTTTTACCGACTCGATTGCAAACACTAAAGAAGAGGGGTGATTAACGGATGTAAGTAGCAGTGGTGGTTGTCAGTGGCGGTAGTGGTTGGTTGTCGGCAGGGAAGAGGGTGGTGGTTAGGTGATGGTGGAACAAATGATAAACAAAAATTTAATTTTATTCCTTGAACTTTGAAAAATGACATTTGTTTTTTACCCAAAACACTAACGTAGTTAGTGCCTCGTTACTCCGGGAGTGGCAGAAGAAAATACGTTAAAAGTTGGGAGTGTTGGAGAACATTTCGTAAGTTGGGAGTGATATCTACCAATGTGTCAAAGTTTAGAGTATTTAAAACCAATATCCCTAAATAAAAATACGATGATACATCATACATATAGTCTGTTTTAAAATAATATTTAGATTTGACACATATATTAAGTTACATTAATATAAAACTTTCAAAATCAATAACAAAAGTTGACTTTAATAAACATATAACTTGTTAAACTTGACCTTCTATAAATTACAGGTATCATCACGTAAATATTCATAAGTTGTTTCAGTATTAAAATACATGCACGTATACCAAAAGATACAACAAAATTTGGTTGCATATTCGTGTAACTCTAAATATACCTACACATATATGCATGCATAAGAATTTGGTAGAGTTATGAAAAGAAGACGTAGTTTTTTAAAAGGCCTAAAAATAGTTCAAGGTAGGTAGTTGATGTTTTAGACAGTGGCGAAGCTTGGACTGAGGCACCGTGAGGGGGGGCTCAAAATATATACAAAATTTCACAAATGAGTGGGGGGTCGGGGTCAAATTTTCGGCCGAAAAAGGCTAAACTTACACGACGTATAAAAATTTTCGGCCGGAAACGGGTAAATTTACACTACTGCACAAAAAAACAGGGGGGCCGGGGCCACCCCGGGTCTCAATGAAGCTTCGCCCTGGTTTTAGATATATAGTATTAAAAAACTTACAGTGTCATATTTACATTATGTGTATTATTTTAGCCATAGTTTATCATATTTTCTGGCTTCTATACTTCCTTCAAATCTACTAACGGTCAGTTTGGTACGGTAATGGAATGAGTGAAACAATGGAATGAACGAGAGAATGAAATAGGAATGAAATAGACCATTACCATTCCATAGATCTGATTGATTAGTCTACGGGAGTGAAATACAACTCATTAAAAAGGACAAAAATACCCGTGCATCAAAATAAAGAAAATATATCAATCTTTACAACCATATCCAATTGTTTACATTAAAATTTTTCCAGTTGATTGTAATCTTAATAAGATTTTCAACATCTAAATTACAGTTCAGAATGAACAAATGAATTTAAATCATGAGTTAATGAATTTAAATCATGAGTTAATGAATTTAAATCTCCCTACATGCTATTGGGATATCAATATGAACACAACCCCATCTGCAGAAGATTTTGTAGTTATTGGTTTTCAAACTAAACCCTATGAAAACAAAGAACCTTACAAGTACCGCCTCCTTCAAATCCCCACTTAACCACACATTTAGGGTGTGTTTAGGATTGCTTAAAAAAGGATTTTTTTTGTTAAAATAACTTATGATTTTTTTAAAAAAAGTTTTTAAAAAAATGTTTGGATTAGCTTATAAGTTGAGGAAAACCAAAATAACTAAAAATGACACTCTTTTTTAAAAGGAGTGTAATGAGTTTTGATGGTTAGAGGGGTATAATAGGTCAATCAAACTCATTAAGTTAATAAGTTATAAATTCCTAACTTTTCAAAACCTTTTTATTTTGCCTTCTTCATAAGTTAAAATCCATAAGGCCTTATGGTTTGCCAAACACCTTATACACTTTATTATTAACTTTTCAAAAAGTTTATAAGTTAACTTGATAAAAATAAGGAATCCTATACAGCCCTAAGATACAACCAGCAATTACAACCCAAGTTAATTCCCAATAAACTTTAGATATTTACTGCAATAAGCACAAAGTCGTAGTGTTAATTGACAAAGATTTTTGGAAACCAGTGCACAGTTCCATATAATCAGAATTTAGAATCCCATATTCACCCTAAGAAAAATTTAAGAAACAGACATAAAGTTTGTTACCGAAACATAGTTACATTACATAAGAATCACATGGGCTTATCGATTCATGGTGAGACCGGCCAACAAAGATGGCGGGTTTAGTAAGCATGAATATATGGACGGCCTCTTCATCGCCTTCTCCATCAAATTCATGGTGCTGAGATTGATGCAAAAGGCCAAGGCAACCTGGTCAATCTTGTCCCAAAATATCATCCCACAAGCGTGATTTGATTCCATTAATTCTAGAACGAATTCAAGATGTTTGGATTTGGGGAAGAAGAGAGACATCATATGAGATGAAGTGTTCACTACTAGAAAAACGCTTATTAACAACGGTCTAAAAAATGATTTATGTAAGGCCATGTTATCGGTGCCTCACTTTGAACGTTGTATTTACTCATAAACACAGTTCTAAATGTCAGAGTTAATTAAAATTTTACGCGGAATCTAAAACTTCACCCATAATATATTACATAACCTTCAAATCTTGTCTTAACAAACATTCAAGTCGTTTAAACATAAAACATAGCCTTTAAAATAACATAACATTTCTTTGAGATGCCACTATCTTCAGTTCCATGCCATGTGTCCTCATCAAGCGAGCTGTCTCATCCTACTCACCTGCGTGCATACTAAAAGTCAGCTACGCTGAGTGAGTTCTAGTTAATCAATTAACTTACATTTCATACACATATACGTGCCCGAAGGTACGCATTACATACTTAACATGTTCATCATTCATCCGTATACATTCATAACAAACCTTACGTTATAAAGAGCATTTCGCCCTACATACCTCGGATATTATTAGGGTCTGGTGCTCTACATCCTTGGATAAATTAGGGTCCGGTCTCCCTTCATCCTCGGATATTATTAGGGCCCGGTACCCTCCATCCTCAGGTATTATTAGGGTCCGGTACCCCCATCCTCAGATATTATTTGGGTCCGGTCTCCCTTTCTTCCATACTATCATGCCATACCTTTCTTTATGTATATAATTATAAGTTTCATACGTACATACATCATTCATTTATCATATACAACATCCATATCATCAACCACCACCTGGCAGTACGTGCAATATCCAAAGATCATTCACGCACCAACAAGCATTCATTCATACATAAATCATATAAGGCATACACTTACCACTTAAGGTAAGTGTATTAACTAATCACATCGAGTATTCACATAGCCCTGAAAACATAACAAGGAAGTGGGGATAGAAACTCATCTGAATTCGGTTACGTTCACCGTTAATGGTTATCCCTTTCTTTAGCTTTGCGCGACTAACTGTATCACAATTACACGTATCAATTAACTATTATTACACATATCGCGTTTCTGGTTTAATTATAACCCTCAACGAATGGGGGTCTGGGGGCAACGCCCCTGGCAGCGGGGTTCTAAGGGCTGCAGCCCCTAGTAGGATCCAAGGGGCAGAGCTCCTGGCTGTGGTCGAGCTGGCAGGTCAGCTTGGAAAAATTTTATTTCCATTAACTGTCTTAACACATTTTTCATTAGAACTCTTAATTATTATTTTATTCTCTAACTCATTCATTATAGCGAATTACCACTGATTCGTTGTGTAATCTTCCTTAATTCGTTATCTGGTTCGTTATCTTAACATAGCGAATGGTGAGTAACGAATCATCTGATTCGTTATCTTAATATGAAGAATTGGTGATTAACGAATCTCCTGATTCGTTATCTTAACATAACGAATTGGTGAGTAACGAATCACCTGATTCTTTATTCTGAACATTGCGAATTGGGCACATAACGAATGACATGATTCGTTTGTCATAATGAATTCGCATATGTTCTTAACTAGACCTCAGGGTCAAAGTCAAAATCAATAAGAACACAGAACAGTCAACAGGTATAGGATTTCAAATAAATCCTCATTTCGTGATGAAATAACACGAATCTGGTATCAATGGACTCGTAATACCAGGGCCAACCAACCCCAACCATCCAATCAGTCCAACATCGTGCCTAAATGGTGTTTTTGGTCCGATATATACCTACAGATCAACATACGATTAATAAACCCATGAAATGTTAACGGATATCAGTAAGATTTGTTGTGTTGAATTCATTTTTAACATACTCAAACAGATCTATGATTTCTAGACGTAATCCGAACCTAAACGAACAAGTTCTCGGTATAAACGTACCTTAAACGAGTGGTTTACGTACACGGTCTAGTCTTGATGTTGGTTTGGTTCGTCACAACGTTCTAGCACCAACAAGCTCGGGTTTACACCTTCGGATCTTGGCTCGGGATATATGATGGTGTTTGTGTGTGTTTTTTTCAAGGTGTAGGCTATGGTGTAGAGATGGATAAAATGGAAAGGATTAGGGTTTAAGGGGTATTTATACTCCCTTAAACCCATGGACCTAAGGCCCATTCCATTTCTTATTCCATCTTCTAAAGTCCAATCCCATCCTCTTAGAATTTATTATCTAAATCGATACACGGCACATTATTGCATAAACAAAATTCTCTTTTACTATTATAACCAAAAGTAGGATGTTACAATTTACAATGGGGCGAGGTCCAACCGTTGAATATAATGCAAAGCACCGTTTTATTTTGAACAATTTATCTCAACCCGTTATAAATAAGAAGGAAACTAGCATTGTTTTTTAGACAAACCCATTTACAACGGGTTTTAATCTTAATGTTAAAACGGTTAACATCTTCACTTTAGAATCCGTTAATATATTTATTACTTGCAATGGTCTAATAATATGTTTTACAACGGTGTGAGCTGGTCAAACTGTTGGATATAATGAAGAGCACAGTTTTATTTGAACAATTATCCCAACACATTGTAAATAAAAAGGAAACTAGCGTTGTTTTATAGAAAAAAACCTTTAACAATGGTTTTAACCTTTATTTTAAAACGGTTAACATCTTCACAATATATTCATTACTTGTAACGATTCTACAAAGATCTGTTCCAAAAACTTAAAACGTTTTGCATATTAGAACAGTTATAATACTAAGCCGTTTTATAACTTTAAAATTGTAATGGCTTATTATAAGTTGAATTGTTTTTAATAAGGTAGGTGCAACCGTAACAAAATCATATCAATAAATAGAACAGAAGCGCTAAATTGTTTATAATAAGGTAGGTGGTGCACATGCCAACTAATAAGAATTAATATCGATTAAATGAGTTAGGTGCAAACATAACAACATATCAATGTAACCGACATCCCTAAATGTTATTTAATGTTGGAGAATCATATCCAACTAAGGTATGCATCTGTGTAAGCGTATTGATATATGATTCCAGAGATACCAAAATATAATCTCAGATTATTCATCGCATGCGTCTCGGAGGAATGCTAATATGCATCGGTGAAATCATGTAGGCACATACCGAATCACATAGACATATACCAGCTGCGCAAAATTTTGAAGACTATCTTTGTTAAGAGGTTCTTTTTATTTATGTTGAATTATTACGTTGTATATGGCCAGATTATACAATAATAAACACATGAACATTGTTTGTTTTTTTACTTTAGTCAACTGATCTCACATGTATCGTATCTAATATTGTTTGTTCACTTAGATTTTAACAATCACTAACAATTATCTAAAAGCACGTATAAATATTATAAACAAATTGTCATAATTATAACCGATAATAATATTAATAAAGGTAGAACATTTACAAGTAAAAAGAGATATAGAGTAGAAAAATAATATTAGTAAAAACATCTAATAGTTCTAGTAGAGTGATGAATAAATGTGTATCTAAATCTAAGTCAAGTCTAATGGGAAGAGCACTTGGCAGAAGATCATGATCTTGGTTAATCATTTAAATTCTTCCCATGATGAATCTAGGATATAGAAGTATCCCTCGATCTTGTTCAATGTTGTCACACATAACTCGTATCAGATGCTTGGAGTAGTTGTAGGTTTGTTGTGTCATAATAACATAAACTATTTATTGCACTTCTTGTGACACAAACTCATATTCACTAACCTTTTGCGAAAAACACAAACAAAGTTATGTACAAAAAATTTCTATTCTTCAGGGAGATGTTTTTTGTTCACCTTTTTATGACGAAAATTTCCATTATACACCATGTGCCAAAAAATCTGGCGCACGTCATCTTGAGAGAAGAACCCTCTGGCTTGAGCATCATCTATTCGTAGAGCAGCACAAACTTCCGCTTGACCCATAAGATTGCTGACCCATTTACCACACCATAAATCTCGTTATAAATGACCATTTACTGTATATGATTCAATAACAACATAATCCCAAAATTGTTATATCCATTGTCTATATACATCGATTTGATCAATTAGGGCGTAGGCGATATGAGTACATCTCAGAAACTTAGTCATATTTTTAAAGTCCTCGAATTATCCTGTGGCTTTGGTTCTCATTTTCATATTATGTTTTAAAAAAGTGTGTCGAGAGCCGTCGTATGCCGTCTACATGAAAAAAGGGGGTGTTAGTGTTTGAATATAGATAAAGAATATACTGTAGATGAGTTGGCGATTAAGTTTCACAAAATGCCGAAAAAAATAAACTAGTGGAAATCATAAATGCGGTGATTTTATAATGGTTATTGACAAAAACCCGTTGTTTATTTGTAGAACGTCCATAAAACCGTTCTATATTGTAAACTATACATGTAATAACCGTTCTTTTCCACCTATTACACCGGTCTGTAAACCGGTTAGTTTACAAACTATATAATAAATCATATATGTATAATATAATATTAATAATATACAATGGTGGTTGTAAAAATTTCGTTATTTTTTCAGAATATTTATACCGGTTTTAAAAAATCCATTGTTATATCTAACAACCGGTTCATTCTATCAAAAACATAGGTTTACATTGTTTTGGTTTTATCATGCATATGTACGTACATACATACATACATACATACATACATACATACATTATTAGAAACATTTGTGTCCATGGATCGATATTTGGTTCTTACCAATACTATTCTACATGTACGATAGGTACACTTGCCTATTTTGTGTATGTTTAGTTCTAGTAGAAATCACTTTTATTAATTTAAAACACGATCTTGTGCAAAGCTAAATCTCCAATCCATAATATATTTTAACGCACCGCACGCACGCATCACTCATGATTGGTCAATTTCTAGATATACATATTATCCTAACTATACCAAGAAAAGAGGGAAGACGTACCTGGTCCAGAAGTACCGTGATTAGAAGTACTTGGTCCAGAAGTACCATTGTTAAACGCAATTTATGCCTTAATATGTCTTGTAAATATCACGAGATTAAATATTGCATTATTAATATATGAGCTAGTGAAATTTGATTATATTCAAACATGTTGCACTCTTTTTCCCTTCACTAAGTTTTGTACCAAGAGGTTTTCTTAGTAATGTTTTCTTTAAAGAGGCAACATACTAATCCAATAGCATCAGTTTATCTTATATGTCCTGAAGTACTGACTTAACATCATCTTGAAGGGTGTTGTTTATTACGTAAAATGTGCAATGCACGTTTTTATCCTTAGCTATTGTTTTATCCCACAGGGTCTTCTTAACAAGGTTTTTAACGATGCAACATCATTAAGCGTATTAAATGATAAGTTAATATCCTTAAAGGACTCGAGACATGGATTTGTTTCATGTAATAAAATACGAAGTCCCATGTCATGGTTATGCAGGATATCCATCGGGCATACACTGAGCTCGACTATAATTCAAATACGCTTTCACTCATGAAGGTTAATGATCCAACACTTACAAGAGGCATGCGGTTTAGACCAAATTATGAAGAACCCAAAAGATATATGAAGACAATATAAATTGCATAGTTCCGATTGGAGACGACTAAGTCAAGCAACAACTACAGAAGATTGATTTCTATAGACTTAGAGATAATGTTCAATTAAGGGGGAGAATACACACGTTGTACTCTTTTTCCTTAACTAAGTTTTGTCCCACTGGGCTTTCTTAGTAAGGTTTTAACGAGGCAGCTGGTAGCATAACTAATCCTGTAGTATTATTTAATATCGGTCTAGAAGAACCGAGCCAACATTATCCAGTAGTATAATGTCGATAATTTATAATAATGTATATCTGAGGGGAGTGTTATAAAACAGATATACAATACCCTACATAACTTTATGTGACGATTATATTCTTGTATATATATTCTGATGTACTGAACATTTGGGTTTTTGATCTTATTCAATACTATACAAAGTCTCTCTGGAATCTCTGGTTTATTTTAAGGTTTTTTTTTTATATTTTTCATTCTACGGGTTATCATATGAGGATTATCATCTTCACAATTCCTTTTCTCCATCACCAGCAAAACCTTAATACTAACAGGTTATATCAGCCTATATGATTAATTTGTTTGATGTAGATGCTCATCGAGAACAATCGGGCATGAAATATCAATTCTGGCTATTTGATGGGTGTTAATCGACAATAATTGGATGGGTATTGATCGGCAATTTGAAGAATCATTGAATCGGAATTCATATCCAATATATTTTCGATTAAATCAATGAACACCCGCTGATTAATCATCGTCTTGATTCACAATATGTGAAGGTATGTTATTTAACTTACAGTTTTTTGTTTCCTAATTTTTTGCATCTTTTCTAATTTGAAGTTTTTTGTTAAACTACAGCCACCGGTTGATTTTACACTATACTCAGGTTATGTTACAAACACTACTTTTGAACGATTAAAACAGATATACAATACCCTACATAACTTTATGTGACGATTATATTCTTGTATATATATTATGATGTACTGAACATTTGGGTTTTTGATCTTATTCAATACTATACAAAGTCTCTCTGGAATCTCTGGTTCATTTTAAGGTTTTTTTATATTTTTCATTCTACGGGTTATCATATGAGGATTATCATCTTCACAATTCCTTTTCTCCATCACCAACAAAACCTTAATACTAACAGGTTATATCAGCCTATTTGATTAATTTGTTTGATGTAGATGCTCATCGAGAACAATCGGGCATGAAATATCAATTCTGGCTATTTGATGGGTGTTAATCGACAATAATTGGATGGGTATTGATCGGCAATTTGAAGAATCATTGAATCGGAATTCATATCCAATATATTTTCGATTAAATCAATGAACACCCGCTGATTAATAATCGTCTTGATTCACAATATGTGAAGGTGTGTTATTTAACTTACAGTTTTTTGTTTCCTAATTTTTTGCATCTTTTCTAATTTGAAGTTTAATTTTGTTAAACTACAACCACCGGTTGATTTTACACTATACTCAGGTTATGTTAAAAACACTACTTCTGAACGATTAAAAGATGCTGAATATATGTTATATGCATATCAAAAGTAAATGGAATATAGAATGATCTCTACTTCTATGTAAGTTTTATTCTTTAGGTTGAAAGAGTTTGGATTTTTATATTATTTTTTGGAATTTTTCGGTTATAATTGTTTTGTTCCGGTTGAAACAGTTTGGCATTTCTTAATTTGACATTTAAATTTTCGGTTGGGTTGAGTCGGTTAAATGCGGGTCAGATCACATTAGTAGTTATACTTTGGCGTTGCCACCAATAAAACTAACTGGTACACAAAGTTTTGAGCTAATCATGAACGAACCGTCAAATAAGTGTATTTTTCAGTATGGTATTGCAATGCAACGGGTTCCAAATTTCAAGTATGTTTTCTTTTATTCTTTGTTTGTTCTTTTAGCTTTATAATTGCAGCCTGAAAATGTAACCAATTTCATTGAAGGTGGCATGTTTTTAAGTCAGGTACTTCCTTTATTTTAATAATGATACAATTAATTATTAGTATTATTTTATGCAGATACATATTATGTTTTTGGGTTAGGTACTTCCTTTATTATTAGTATTAGTCTAAGGCTCTTATAATACACGGGTAGTTGTTAAAAATACAATATTTAATAAATAATCAGTATGCAAGAAACAATAACCCTGTTAAACATTATTAATACAGTCGTTGTACAATAGTTTTTAAAACAATTTTAAAGTAAAAGATAATTATAAATATCAAATGTTTGAAAAAAAAATATGAAGAAAATATTAAATTAACAATTTTTGAAATATAAAATATAAGAAAGGTAACTATTATTTTACTAATATAAATTTGTTAAAAAGGGTGGGGTTTAATATAGAAGTGATAAGTGACAAAACTTGTAGGTTTTTATTAGAGAGAGTAGATTAACGATAATACAATTAATTATTAGATAATGCCTTTTAATTATTATTTTTGAAGATAATGTAAATTAAAATCTAATTTAATATCCTTGAGTGATACGCAGATGAAAACCAAAAAGAAGGGGAGAATATGAGAGCACCAGCATGACAAGTATTACCATTGTTTTATTTATAAAAAATGTAGGGTTTGAACTTTGATTCAAATGAGGTACTTTACAAATTCACATGTTAATATGAAGATTGAAATGCCGAGAATCTTTTTATTATTTAATTGAAGTATATAACATGGGTGATAGATGGAAGGTTCTTGGGATCAAGATGTATCATAACATTTTGACAAATTTTGTTTAACCTCAAAAGTCAAAATGCAGATTTTTGTTGGACCTCAATAGTCAAAATGTGTATGTACCAAAATGCAGAAGTTTTTATTTTTTTTTTTTTGTACTTCTGAGTTCATACTTATTATTTTTCATAGTCACAGGTTTTGATATGAAATATTAAAAATTTTTAAAATTTTGATTAACTACAAGATTTGTCATTTGTTACATGATTCATAGCATTAATGTTTAAAAAGGAGTCTTTTTTTACCATAATTAAAGTAATTAAGTAAGCATTAAAGCATATGCATCAAGTTCATGTATTAAGACCACTCACATCGCCAATCTAATATGGTATGGGTTGCCATGTATCAATAAAAAATAATAAAAAGTTACTTTTGTTTGTTGCATCTTCACGAACCATTCACTATAGCAAACTAGTTTGCAACAAACTTCCATGCCAAATGACAGTTATTCATCGGTGTATATTTCTTTTTCTTTTTTCCTTTTTTGTTTTAACAATTAGTTTAACATAAAAATTGAATTTTACTTATTGTCTAACTTTGCTAACTCCCCCTTCTCAACCCGTATCTTGTTCGTTCTGGAAACACGTCTTCTTATTCCATCTTTTCTCGAATCTCCTTTAACGGAAGAAATAGAAGTTAAGTTATTAATTTTCTGAAAGTAACTAAAAACATAGTCTTATTTAAATTTATTTACGAATATTTCGTTACAAATTTTATAAAAGACATAGTTTCTTTAAAAAATATGTATTTTTAAAATACGATTCCGATATAATATTATTGGTTCATAAACTTATCATCTTAAGATTTTTTTTAATTATATTTTTAATAATTATAAATTATATTTATTTAATTAAAAGTTAGGTTGAGTTGGGTTGTGAATAAGAGTGAAATATTAGGTTAGATTGGGTTGTATAGGTGGAAGAAAGAGAAACTATTTTTTTAATGTTAGATTGGGTTGGGTTGGTTTGTGAATAAGAATAATCTAAATACACTTGAATATGCGGGTGTGACTATACCTTATGGTCGAGAAAGGCATAAAACAACTTTTTACAATAGAACCAATACAAGGATGTCTGATCATTGGCCAGTTAGTTCAGGGTCTCGATTGAGGTATGTTATTTAACTTTTTACGATGGAGCGTTACAATGGAACCAATATAAGGATGTCATATCATTGGCCAGTTAGTCCAGTGTTTTGATTGAGGCTGAAGTTTTTAACCAACGAAAGCTACAGGGAGCACCAAAATTTGACGAGTGATGCAGTGCATCCCGTGATCATTTTAGATAAAGCTGGGCAAAAACTATTGCCCTAGCATAAACTTGATTTAATACATCCCGAAACTTGATTTTTTATACTACATTGAAATGTACAATTAGCATTCTTTTTTCTTAAATTTATGGTATTTTTTTATTTTTGTAATTCTTATTTATTCAATCTGTGTAATACACAGAACTATAACCTATTACAACCTATTAACATGAATATATGAACATGTGTGGGGTGTGCTCTCTCTATCAACACTTATTACTCCTTACTATATTGATTCTCCGAAGAGGTGTGCACTGCCGGATAATTACGATTAGTGGTGCTTGCTTCAACAATGTAAGCTCACCAACAAATCTGTATCAAGTGGTACCACATCATTAGGAGTAAAAAATGTGTATAGGTTATAGAATTATCCTAGTAGAGAATTTTATACACAAGGTAATAAAACAACCTTTTAACATCTAAGTAGATACAATTATCAAGGAATCCGAGCATTACATGCCGATCATCATAATCATCGTACTCAGTAAACGTAGTCAGTCTTGCCTCTATCCCAAAGGAATAGAGAGGCAGCTTTCGGTACATACCAATAACCTATTTTTTTTAAAAAATTATATGGACATTCATAGATGGGGTTGTCTAAACTGTTCGCCGTTAGCTCGAAAATTGATCGTTCGATTTCGGCTCGGTTTGGAAATGAGCCATTTGGCTCGGTTCGGTTTGAAAACAAGCCAAGCACGAGCAAAGTCTCGCTCGGTTCGGTTCGTTTTTGCTCGAATTGTTTTTTATTTATTAATTTTATATATTGTTTATGCATATGTATAAAAATATACTATTTTTCAAAGTTTTTAAAATTTTAAAGTTCAAATTTAAACCATAGCGTTCTATATATGTTTTCTTATTAACTTTGAGTTTTAAACATTTCAGAGTTGGATTAGACATTTAGAGTTGTGATTCATGAATTAATGTATTTTAGAGCTTTGCAAATTTAAATTGAAAACTTTGTACGAAATCAAGCCGAACCAAGCCACTTGGTTTCAAACCAAACCATGTTCAAGCATAAAATTATCGCTTGCTTCTTTAAATTCAATCCGCTCGGTTTGACTCGCTTTCAAATCAAACCAAGTATGAGCAATGTTGCGTTCGGTTCAGCTCGGTTCGTGAGCAGGCCTACATAGAGAGACCGTAGTCCCCACAATCATAGATCGCGACATATTGTTATTATTGTAGTCAACATGCGTGTGTAAAACGTATTTTTGTTATCTAATAAGAATTTTGAGACGTGTGTGCATACACCTTTTAAGATTCCCAAATGACCAAACGTATTTTAGTTCTTGATTTTACTTAAAGAATTGTGATTAATAATCTTATTTGTTACAGATTATTTCACATTCTTTCATTTAAACCACACTCATAATCGACTTTATTTGCTTTAATTTTGAACGGCTTATTATTCAAGAATGCAGTGCAAGTGTTTTTATTAAGAGAAAGGAAAAGAAGGATAAAAATGATGTTCTCAAGTTTCAATTAAGTGAAGAGTAGAAAGGAATGTGATAGGTTTTAAAGAGTAAATTAGGAAGGTTATGTTTCCTTCCAATTTGAAAGGAAAAGAAAGGGAATAGAAGAGAAGGTGATGTTAAATGAACTCGGGAACACAGAAAGGAATTTGTCAAAGAACTTCAACTGGTGAGTTCAAACCCACAGTTTGGTAACAATTAAAAACCGTGAAACCACCAAACTGGGTCATCAGTTTGGTTATGCGATCAGCTTCAAAATTGCCACACCATGACGAACAATTTGGTTTGTGGTTTGTACCAAAAGCCAGCAGTACATAACCAAACCGAACTGTAAGATTTATATTTAATTTTCTTTTTCAATTCATATTTATATATGCTCAACTCCCAATCTCCCATCTGAACCGTAAAGTGATTGTATTCTACTCGTCTCATATGATTGACTGCTTCTGAATGGTAAGATTGGAACGCACGCCTTTTTTGTCTTCACGTAGGAATGTACTTAACTACCATATTGGACAGTAAGAGGAGGTTGTACTCAATCTCCTTGTATTCAGAACTTAAAAAATAAAGAAGTTTTATTAATGAACAAGATACTGATACTCTTTAAGCAAAGAGCAAATCATATTCCGCATTGTGCATCCAGTCACCATGAATTAAGTTGTTGTACATCTGTTCCATGTGCCAATAGACAATTGTTGATCCCTCGTATATCATTAATCATTTCCAAAATCATGTGTTTAATTACTTGTTTGAGTTGAATTGTAAACCTAGTAAATATGATTTTGGTCGAGCAAAACCAAGCCGACGAGACCCATGTATCAACGACTCGGGTACCTATGATGATGTTGCTCCTGAATATGTTATCACTCGTATAAATTTCTATAATATCTTCAACTAACAACTTGCAATTCTCTTATTCCTTTTAGATCTTCAAATGTAGCGTCTTTTAGATTTACCTTTTTTTCAAAACGACTAACTCGGACACCCACCGTTAATCTACACCTTTTTTATCCACCACACGACTCAGAACCCTCAACCTCATAGCCAATAAACCTAGTAAAGGCATGCTAACGAGTTTATAGTCAAATTAAGTGTATTCACGCTTATGCATCACAAAGAATCTAAACTGTAACTAACTTACTGCAACCTGATATCATAAAGCAACATTTAGCAAAAATGCAAGCAACAAAAAGGCACACGGAGGATTTTAAAACATACAGAAAAGGGAAACAAAAACCATTCAAGTGACATAAACTTTTACATGCTATCATACATGTATTTGTTTACATCATCAATAAGTACCAAAAATACAAACCATCAGCAACATGCTGGCTGAGCATAATTGAAAATAACATCAAATAACAACAGTATTATTACAATCATAGTCCAAAAAGTCGGTTTTCTTACCAGGAAGTTGGCGGTAGATAAAATAAAGAAATTACGGTAAAGTACGCTGCTGAAGAGGCAATGCTCCCAAGGTTTGGCGTTCTGCTTTCTCCCTCTCGACCTGCACCAATTCATAAATCATAACCATGTTTCAGATAATAATTAATAATTTAGTCATTTTACAGAAATGAAAACTGTTTTACTTGATCACTAAAAATATACACTTTAAAATACTAAATTTCCCATACTAAACCTATTATGTTATCTATATCTATACTATATTAAATAATACATTTGTCTTTTTGCAATAATTTTGAAGCATAGTTATCAAATGCGTTAGGCGCACATAAGGCGCATAGGCCTCTCTGAGGGCCCAGGCGCAAAAAAAACATGGGCCTCAAAAAAATTATGCGCACTTAAATTAAAAATTGGAAAAGAAAATTGCAATGGAAAATCACTTTTTTCAAATACCATAATATTTCAAAACCATAATCCTCAAAACAACCAAATTGTTCATACTTGAAATCCCAAAATAACCAAATTGTTCATGCCTGAAAATGAAATTTAATCAATTAATAAATATTAAAACAAAAGCCAAAAAAATCTTGCTTTGTGATTTGCATAAGCAATGCCGTTCAAATGGGTTAAGTGCTAAACCAAAGAAAACCAAACAAAATCAAGGTAAAAAATAAAAAAGAATCAAAAGAGTTCTGAATTGCTGATTTTTCTCCTTAAACTGTGCCTTCAGTCAAGATAATTGTTATACCACCGACTCGCCCTAAAAATTCGCCTAGGCGCCAAGGCACACCGATTTTAATAAATATGTTTTGAAGTGTTCAAGGAGCCAAAATTATCTTTTATGAATTTGAATACCTTAATTATCTTTTACTAACACATGCAAACTATGTGATTAAATACAAAAAAAAGTAACTGAAACTATTCATTATAAATATCATGAATTAGTTAAACAACAACTTCAACTTTATAGTTATTACAATTAACAAACAAAATTCCTTCAGAAATATAACTATGTAAACAATCAATTTCTTGTTTAACTCAATTGTCAAAATCGGTTTTATTTTATATGTTTGCATATGTACTTCACTTTATAATCTTTTCTTAAACTTTCTTAGTTATATGATACTTCAACAATGCCTGTGTTACTAGGGCTGTAAACGAACCGAATGTTCAACGAACAGTTCGTGAACCATTCGGTGGGAAGTTCATTCACGTTCGTTTGTTTAAGACAACCATGAACAAGATATTTTATTTGTTTAGTTAAATGAACAAACATGAACAGAGGTTGCGTTCGTTCATTTGTGTTCGTGAACATTAGGTAATGTGTTCAGTTATGTTCGTTTGCTCATGTTGGTTAGTTAATAGTTTGTTTTATATTTTGATAATATTTTTATTTGTAATAACCAACCTAACACATATTCAGTTTGTTTCGTTAAAAGGTTTGTTTTAAAAAGTATTGCTTAAACTAACAAGTCTAACGTGTGCTTCGATGACATTATCCGCATAAAACTGCCAATTGGGGGGGGGGGGATTATGTTTTAATCAAGTGCCTAACTGCATATTTAATTAATGTGACTATGTTTAATGTTTTTGACTAACAATGTTGCTTCTTTTTCTTAAATAGTAAGTGTTCGCTTGCGTTCGTGAACAAGTTCAATTCCTTAACGAACAAACACAAACAAGATTTTCCGTTCAGTTAGCGTTCATGAACCATTCGTGAACAAGTTTAATATTAAACAAACAGACATGAAAAAGGCTTTGTTCGATTCGGTTCATTTACAGCCCTATGTGTTAGTGTGTTGCGGTCCCCGACGCATCGCACGGCACCTCTCTAGTTGTATATAATATGCCAATATAATTATAATTAACAAAGGCTTAAGAACATGAAAGTTGAAACCACATATAGCACAATAAAATAAACAGTTTCCATTATATATTTACATTTACATCCAAATAAAACAAATATAAGGTTATGGACTTACCAGAGCAAGCATGTCACTGAGATAACTCCTAAAGGGCGTCTGCTGCGCCTGTGACAATAACAAAATACATTACACACAGTGATATATATATATATCAATAAAAAAAGGAAGCGATTAAAGAAACCTGGAGATGATTAGGAAGTTCCTCGTGTTTCATGGAGAGATCCATGGCGCGTAAGAGGCGTTGGTTTCTAGCATCGACGACCTCACGAGGTAACCTGGCCAATGCTTCCTTGATATCCAGAGACTCCATCGGATCAAACAAATCGTCATATCGCAAACCTAATTTAATTAATTAACAAAACATCAATCACCAATAAACAAGGCAAGGAAAATGAAATGAATCTCACCGTATTTGCGAAGGCGAGTCTCGATTGTTTTCTTGTGCAGAGCCGCGAACCAGTTTTTCTTCGGATCTAAAATCGCTTTAATCAATTTCGACGAAGCCATTGAATCAATTGATTTGATTGCTGCCTCTGGTCGCCTCCGATTTGTTTGTGTTTCTAGACTCTGCTTCAATGAATGCAAGACCGAAAGATTAAACAAACAAACAAACCATAGCCGTTCGATCACTCGTGGCCCGTTTAAACTAAAGCTAAAGCCCAAGCCCACTTTCTTTTCACGTTAATTTCATTTAGTATATGTATATGGGTTAATCTCATTAACCAATTTCGGTTCCTAACTAGTTTTTATGTACAAAACCCCTAGCCTATGTAACCGGTTAACTTTATTAATTTATTCAAATTAACTTTATGTCACAGCCCCCGATCTTTATATTCTGGAAGGAAAGCCATGAACATTGATTGATGGTATCGGTGTTTATTAAATTATTTTGCAGCGGAATATTTCATCAGAAACGTAGTTAGGAAAAATGATCAGAGTTATAAAAACACCATGTTTATTATTATGATAAGCTGGGAATTTAATCTCTTTTTATACAAACATAAGTTTTATAGGGTTAAACCCTAATTTACAAAACACGTTTCTTTATTCTAGTGACAAACCACTTATTTAAGCTAGAAGCCCGCATGCATCATTCTTTTGTCTCTAACAAGTCACCTGAAACATGTTTAAAATATTTGATCAGCAAGAAATACTGGTGATTACATTCATTTGTAAATGATACATTTTACAGTTATAGCATTAAGATGTTTTTACACCTGTCTGCTTACAAATTACCGAAAGGTACTTGTCACTCGACCGTATCTATGACTGTGTTCATATTACTTATTGGCTAACACTTGTCCAATAAGTAACGTGTAATAGCCCAGTAGGCAAACCTTGTATACAAAATCCCACAATACCAGTAGTAACCATCCCGTAAGTCTACAGAGACTTAATCACTGTAATGTATTTAAAATACTTTTAAAAATATATTTGAAACCATTTAGACCATCTATCATGAGTTTTATAGGTTTTGAAATCATCATGACAGTGTCAGAAAAATAGTTGTCTCACGTTAATGTGAGTGGTACAAAAACTCGAATATCTCACCTTATAGGTTTACAATTAAATAAAACGTCTCTTGGTATTAAGCACCTAAGATAAACACAATGTAGTATCTCTAGATTAGTATAAAACCAATAATCATAACGATAATCACGAGAGTAGAAACTTTACACGATGGCACAATGTCTTACCTTAATAGGCAGAGCCTTTGGATTCGTGTATATTTCTTTCGATCGGATAGAATATCGTTACGATAACTCGGGTATTATACTATACTCTTAATTTATATATATATATATATATATGTATATATATATATATATATATATATATATATATATATTTGTGTGTGAATTCAGAGAGAATGAAAGAAGTTTTGAGAAAGGAATGAACGTCCCGTTGCCAATCTATTTATAGCATATTTTGGACCCCTTCGCGATACGCGATAGCCATAAATAGAAAGGTGTCGCGTATCGCAAAGTAATTCAAACCCGTCGCGTATCGCGATGGAAGGATTATCAAGAATCTTAATTTTCGACAAAAATACTAAGGCGGCCCTTAAACGGCGATGCGAAGTGCAAAGTGCGCCATCAAAGCGCCATCAAAGCGCCATATTGCGCCCATCGCACTTCGCCCGAGCCCGTGCGCGTTCGGGTGCTTCGCACCCTCGCTAGGACCATTGGGTGTGATATGTCTTATAAGAACATTAACATATGAATTTTCTTTCTTATAAAAAGCTCACTAGTTTTGTAATCTAGCGATGTGGAACAAGAAACTTACTCTCCTATTTATACTAAGGTGGAAGCCTCTCCTTTCCTTTCCTCCACCAATGTGGGATGGAATTTTCATTCTTTCATTTCCTTACTTTTTCCTTTTATTTATTTTGTGGTTTGTTATACTTTATTAACTTATTACCGGTTAACTAGTTTCGGGCAACTGATTCTTATGTGAAAATTCCTAATTGGTTCTTAGCCTATAGTTAATATTGGTTACAAACCGGTTCGTACTATATTAGTTATAAACCAGTTTTGGGTCGATTAATTGGTTAGGAACTAAACATCTATATATACCCGTATGTGAAATATTATATATATATATATATGAGTGGGATCTAGAGAGAACTCTTTTTAAAGAGAGAACTAGAAAACTAGTAAAGAATTATTTTTAACTATTTTAAAAAAATTATTTTGTGATTTTTTTTCTTTCCTCCTTCTAATAAGATGACATTGTTTCTAAAAAAACCGTCGATGTAATGTGTATGTGCATTAATGTGTATTGTATATATAAAATTGTGTTTTATTCATATAATACAACACAAATACATTATCTAATACACACTATTGAATATATGCAAGTACAACACTAATAATTGTATGCAAAACACATTATTGCATATATGTAATACAACACTAATGCACATATGCATTATATCGATTTTTTTTTAATTTTTATATATAATATAACACTATTGCAAATATATAATACAAATAACTATATATATAATATTCAACACTATTTCAAATATCAAATGCACACTATTGCACATATGCATTATTAAAAAAGTCGATGTATTGCATATATGCATTACAACGGTTTTTTTTAATTATTTTATTTTTATTTTTTTGTGGTAAAGAATTACAACATATAAGAAGGATGAAAGAAAAAGAATTTTAAAAATATTTTTTAATTAAATTAAAAATACTTCATTCAGTGGCAAAGCCACACTTTCACCACCGGGTTCAGCCGAACCCGATTCTTTTTCGGTTTTATATATAACCAATAGTGTTGAATTAACGAACGAACTCATTCTTTTTCGGCGAGCGAACCCATTATCGTTTTAAAAAAGTATATTTGAACCCATTGATTATAAAAAGTTTAGATAATAAACAAATAAAAACATCGATCATCGACTTAGCAACCGATCAACTTTTTTCTTCATTGTTCGCCTCAAAGTTTCAACCATCGCCAACAACCAATACCTGTTGCTCTATCGTTTGATAAGTGGTTTTCTTCAATGAAGCATGTGAAATCGGATTTGCATAATCATTTGGGTGACGATTATATAAATGATGCTTGTATTTGTTGTATTGAGAATGAATTCTTTTTCAAAGTCGTGATTGAAGATATTTTTTCAAAACATGAAAACACCTAAAGAAAAATTATAATATGCAATATCTTTATGTTTAATGACTTTGTATTTTATTAAATGTTAACGATATATTTTTGTTATGATAGTGATATTGCATCTTATTTATCTAACTGAATGATCAACCCAACCCAACTTGACCCATTCGGGAGCGAAAACTTTGACACTGGAAAAGAAAATCAAGTATCGAAAATTCCGAACCAATAGGAAAAAGTTTATGGCTCCGCCACTGACTTCATTATTAGTTCTCTAGTTCTCTCCATAAAATGGAGTTCTCTCATGATCCTCTCCATATATATATATATATATATATATATAGAACTAGAGAACTAATAATTAAGTATTTTTAATTTAATTAAAAAAAATATTTTTAATTTTTTTTTTCTTTCATCCTTCTTATATGTTGTTACTCTTCATCACAAAAAAAAAAATAAAAAAAATAATGAGTAATGCATATATACAATACACCGACTTTTTTTATAATGCATATGTGCCATAGTGTGCATTTTGATATTTGAAATAGTGTTGAATAGCATATATATAGTTGTTTGTATTGTTTATTTGCAATAGTGTTATATTATATACAAAAATTAAAAGAAATCGATATAATGCATATGTGCATTAGTGTTGTATTACATATATGTGATAATGTGTTTTGTATACAATTATTAGTGTCGTATTTGCATATATTCAATTGTGTGTATTGTATAATGCAATTGTGTTGTATTACATGCAATAAAACACTATTGTATATATGCCATAGGCATTAGTGCACATATGCACTACAGTACTGCACCGACAAGTTTTTTTTTAGTATCAATATCATCTTATTAGAATGAGGAAAGAAAAAAATCACTAATAATTTTTTTTAAGTAGTTAAAAATAATTCTTTACTAGTTATATTATATACAAAAATTAAAAGAAATCGATATAATGCATATGTGCATTAGTGTTGTATTACATATATGTGATAATGTGTTTTGTATACAATTATTAGTGTCGTATTTGCATATATTCAATTGTGTGTATTGTATAATGCAATTGTGTTGTATTACATGCAATAAAACACTATTGTATATATGCCATAGGCATTAGTGCACATATGCACTACAGTACTGCACCGACAAGTTTTTTTTTAGTATCAATATCATCTTATTAGAATGAGGAAAGAAAAAAATCACAAAATAATTTTTTTTAAGTAGTTAAAAATAATTCTTTACTAGTTCTCTAGTTCTCTCTTTAAGAGGAGTTCTCTCTAGATCCCACCCACACATATATATATATATACTAGTTTTTATCCCCCGTATTACGGGGGTTGTTTTATATTATTTGTTCTAATATATATTTATTTTTTGCATTTATATTTTTTATTGTATGAAAGTTAATATAATATACTTGATGATAAATTGTTTGACAAATAAATGAGATGTTATATCCCAGTTTAAAAGCTATATGTTTTGATGAAACCCAAGACCCGTTTATTTCTTTTACTATAAAATTGGTTTTTTAATTATAATTAATATTTATGAAAGTTAATAATGTACTTATAGTTTGATGGGACCAAAGACCCGTTAATTTTTTTAATATCAAATTGGTTTTTTAATTTAAATAATATATATATATATATATATTAAAATAAATAAGATATTAATTTTTAGTATATCGATTTTTACATCAATAATTTGGTAAGAATAATTTTTAATTTAATGAGATGGTGTAACTCGTTTAAGGAATATCTGGGTTTGGTAAGACCCATACCCATGAATTCGGGTCAAATGCATGAGAAGCCTCCATTTAAAAATCAAGCAAATCTGGTGACTTCAAAAAAATGGGGAGCGACCACATCGCGACACGTAGGATTTTTATGTCTTCGTTTATATATATTATAGATATATACTAGTTTTTATCCCCCGTATTATGGGGGTTGTTTTATATTATTTGTTTCTAATATTTATTAATTTTTTGAATTTTTATTTTTTTTGTTGTATGAAAATTAATAATATACTTATGGTTTGATGATAAATTTTCACAAATAAATGAAATATTATAACCCGGTTTAAAAGTTATATGGGTTTGATGAGACTCAAGATCCGTTTATCTTTTTACTATAAAATTGGTTTTTTAATTATAATTAATATATATATTTTTTAAATAAATCAGATATTAATTTTTAGTACATCCCTACTTTATAGGATTTTTATATCAAATATTTGATGAGATTAGTTTTTAATTTAATGAGATGTTATAACCCGTTTAAGAAATATCTGGGTTTGATGAGACTCATACCCGTGAATTCGGGTAAAATGCATGAGAAACCCTCATTCAAAAATCAAGGAAATTTGGTGACTCCAAAAAAAGGGGGAGCGACCACATCACGACACGTATGATTTTTATGTTTTCGTTTATATATATTATAGATATAGATATATATAATTTAAGTTTAAAATATCAAACATACCTTTAAAAAATATTAAATTTACCATTTCATTAATGCAATTCAAGAGTTGACAATTTTGCTATTATTTTTGAATACTTTAAATTTACCAATTTTTAACCTTAAAATTATAAATTTACCCATAACATAATATGAGATTTACCTATTTCATGAAACAAGCCGTTTCTTTTTTTATCTTTCTTGTTTTCTTTTATAGTTTTTTTAACGAAGCCTTTTTAAAAACTATGTCTATCCCAAATACATGTTCAAATGTTTTAGAGTTTTTTCATCCACGGTTCACTTTACAAACTTCTTCTAAATACTCAGACCGTTATCAAGAACGCAGACATTATTAGTCACCAACAAGTTTCTATTTGCCCTTCATTCTAACCCACCATTTTGTTAGTTAGGTTTGGAAGGTGGTCCATACCTAATACACACTTCGATCTTTATGGATTCTAATTAGTAACTACATTACCAACCTCTCATCATTATCACCATTTTGGTTTATATTAATACTAGCCTTTGAACCCGTGTATTACACGGAATTGTCAAATGACAAAAATATATAAGTTCTGTTATTTAAAAAAATAAACAAATATAAAAGTAAAAATAGATTAAATAAATCATGTATGATATTTTAAATGTGATTCTTAAAATATTTTTTATGATTGAAATTGTGTGTAGCTTAGCATACCATATAATAAATATAAAAGATTCATTGATGTTGATAAACCGAGTTGCTATAAATGCAAGGTCCTACACGGGCCTTTGAGGCTATATTAGTTTTTATCGACGTACCATTTTTTAAAATGAGTCATATATATTCAGTGATTGTCTCAGGTCAAATCAGAACTAAACATGTGATACAATTATAGTCTAAAATGCAACAAACACAATTTGGTAATAGAATTGCATGTCCAAAAGATGTCTTCACATTAAGTGCAACATGTGATACAAATTTTGTATACAAAGAAGTATTTCAAATTTGTAATCATCATTTTAAGGTCTCATTGAACATGTAAATTAATGTATTAGACAAAGTAAACGATTTATGAATTATAAATTTTTCTCGTTTCACGACTTATATAATATATTTTTTCATGTTTCACCACGTGTACTACACATGATGGATAATATGAACTTAATATAAATTTTTGTGTAACAATGTTTAAAAGATGATGATCAATATGCATATAGACAATAATCTAGAGTATAATGTTATCAGATTACATATATGCACACCTAAATATATACTTTCTACAATGTTGAAAAACCACAACCAAACCAGTAATTGATTTCATTTAGCATCAACTCATCTTGAATGGTGATTATAAATGTGGCATTTACACATATTTAAATAATTAATAAAATCCATTTAACTATGTTATAATCCAACCGATAAAATGGTTTTGACTAATGGATAATTAGGATGAATGAGATAAGAGATTAGATATTATGATGAAAAATTATACTCAGAGTGAATGTAGGCTTGACACCTAAGCATTAACATTTTCTTTTATTAGTAGAGTAACATAAGATTTGTTTTGTTGAAACTGATTATGTAATCAATGTTTATAAAATAACCCCCCCCCCCGAAATTTGACAGTTTCCAAAAATCAAAGAATCCGGATTGTTGCTAATAGTCATTAATGTGTGCATTATATCTTAAGATGAAGGTTTGAGGTTTGGGAATGATGTTGTGAATCGTGATTGAGCAAATCAAGTTTCAAATTTAGGTATACATGCCCCTTCATATATAAGTATGTATATGTTTTTTTTTATTTTCCATCATTAAATTAATGTGGAAATTACAAACATACCCTCATGTGTCTTCAATGATCAAGTTTAAGAGAAAAAACTTAACTAGGTTAGGGCCAAAGGACGTAACATGAAAGAAATTTGAAACGTACAACATGCTTTCTGTCAATTCTTTTGATAAAGACGTCTTTGGTTATTCTGTTTTTATTTATATTTATAGAGGTAGGGTACCAAAAAGACCCAAATACCCTTAGTACCACCCGCGGGTCAGAGGGAAGCCCCTCATATGCCACCCGCGGGACATATGGATCACCCGCATAACTTACTAAAGGAGGAACAACGTTACGTCCTAAGGACCATGCGCGGAAGCATCCAGGCACCCTCAAAGGAAATCCGCAGGGTAACATATCCACCCGCTAAGATGACCGGAAGGAAACGCCACAGGACAACTTTAATTAACTAATTGCCTTCTAGAAGATTTACCAAGATCCTTTCTTGGAGAATACGTGACCCATCAATCAACGAATGAAGGACAGCTGGCCAGGTTGTTATAACCGTGCACATGGCCAGATATACTTCGTCCTATCATAGAGTTACGCGTGTCCAGGTTGTTATAACCATGCACATGGGACATATAGCTCAACCTATCATATGAGGGCACATGTACAGACGATTACAAGAGCATCTTCTAGAGTGAGACAGCTGGCCCAATCACCTTCCCACACTCTTCAGCTATAAATACTTCACAATCTACATGTGGTAATTCATTCACTCTTCACTATCTACTAAAAATACTTAGGTACTTTCTCTCTGTCAGAACTGTACTTATTCTCACGCCGGAGGGTGGTTAAGGGAAGACCCCCCCCTCTTGTCCTTCCCGTAACGAGCTCACAGTGCTTGTTTTACAGGTTTCTGTCACTGGACTTCCGGAGGTTGTGCTTATATCGTAGTTGGTTGTTGTTTGTATCCTACCCTATGGACTCATTAGATCCAGGACCCGTTTAGGGGATTGGATTTGTGTTTCTTCATTGGCGCCATCCGTTTTGGTGTTAGAACTGCAAGAGTTTTCTGTTGGTTTTTTGTTCGCACGATATGAGTAAGCTTCCTGAAGGGCCGATGGAAACCTTTATATTTGCTAGACGTACTGCTGATATCGAAGCACCTGGAGGTTCCACTCCGGGTGGCTTAGATCGTGTCACGGCGCCTGGAGGTCCTACTCCAGGTGGCTAAGGACGTCTCACGGCTCCTGGAGGTCCTACTCTGGGTGACTTAGGACGTCTCACGATGGAGACTCGCCGGGCCCGTATAGAATTGAATTTGGAAGACGAACTCAATAATTCTGGGCCGGTGAGAGCTCCTCGTCGTATTTCCAGAACCGAGGGAGTTCTTTCTCCTGAGAAATGGTTACGTGCCCAGCAGGCGGATGTTGTGGCAGAGTATGAGCGCATGGTGCGTGAAGAGCGACTTCGTGCTCGTACTTTGAATTATGATTAATCTCTCAGGAGATCCCTTTCTCCTCCTACAACTATGAGGAGTAGTCAAATTCGTGGAAGTTTTCAAACTGAGGGGTTTCCGGAAGTTGAGTTGGTTAGGAGAGGACGTGTTTATCCTCTCAGGGCTACACGACCACCCTCCTACAGAGAAGAACTGGAAAGTGTTGATCCGTCGTACCAACCGAGTGCTATCAGTTATTATAGCAGAGATAGCAGACTCCATGGTTGGGAAGGGACTAGTCGCCCACGTGCGACAGTCCCTCATGCCGAATATCATAGTGACGCGGAGGAGCACTTTACCAAGCCGTATCGTCCCGCTGCCTTCGCTGAAAATCAAAGTTTATTGCACGTATTGCAACTGCCCCATTCCCGATCAATGCAAAAATCCCAACATCCGTCGGGAAATATGACGGAATGATTGACCCCAGTGATCACTTACTGAACTTTGTGGCTGTAGGAGGAGTCATCGGTTGGACTCTTCCCTACTGGTGCCACATGTTCGCATTAACATTCACTGGTGCAGCACGGGAGTAGTTTGAGAAGCTGCCGGACGGAAAAATTAAGAGCTGGGATGACTTTGTTGCCAAATTTTCCCAGCATTTCAGTCAGCAGAAGAAGCATACTCGTGATCCTTCCGAGATTTTAGACGTGGTAAGACGAAGTAATGAATACATCGGGGACTTTATCACACGATTCAATAACGAAAGTCTCAATATCGGTGGGGTTAGTGAGGATATGTTGCGAGGAGCTTTCCGCAAAAAACGTGAAAAGTAATGATTTGATCAAAAAACACTGTCTGGCAGGGACGAAATGCCCAAAACATGGGACGAGATAATGTCCGCAGCAAAGTTGTATGCAAGAACCGAAAGGACTTTTAGCTCTGGAAATCAGAATCAAACGCCAAAAGTGGAGTTTCAAACTCCACGACCGAACAGACAGGCCAAAGGAACGATTTGGTCAAGACTCCAACCCTTCGCATAATCATCAAAGCAGTTCGATGCAAGATCTTTAATCGGCAATAACAACAAGGCAAATTCTTCAGTGTGGGTCAACAATAACTGGACCCCATTGTCGAATACTCCTGCTGAAATCCTCACCACGGAAAACATGATCTTAAGAAAACCGCAGCCACTCACTAGGAGATCGTTCCTTGATGCTAAGAAACACTGTAGTTAATCTAGCTCCACAAGCCGCAAATACAACCAATGTAGTTCTTGTCAAAGATGCTTCCGATTTAGACTCAGATTCTTCATACTTGTCTGCTGACAATGTTGATCCATCACCAACTGAACCTGTAGTTTAACCTCTGTTAGAGGCAAGTGTGGTTGAGTCTATACCCACACCTCCACCTACTGATATTGAAGTACCTGATCTTGCTGAAAATGTTGTTGCAAATGAAGTTCCATCTAACACTTCAAACATTGCTGATTCAACATCAAACATATTGTGGATCAACCTGGCATAATTCAGTAACCCACTGACTTTCTCATCAATTCTCCTAGTATTTTCCATTCCGTTGAAAGTTTTACTGTTGAGCTTCAAGTCGATCCGATTCCTTAGGTGTCAATTCACCGATCATATCCAACTATGAACATCATTGGCTCTCCCTTTGCTGGCATCCAGACAAGGAGTCATTCTGGAACTATTAACAAATGTCTTTTTGCTTGTTTTACTTCTCAAGTTGAACCTAAATATTATTGTCACACCTCGAAAACTTAATTTAAACAGCGGAAGACTTTGACTAAGTCATTCGGGTGGTGACAGATGCCGTTTCAGCCAATCACAAATAAGTATACATTTATAATGAAAGTTGAACTTTATTTATCCATCAGAGTCATTACACGTGTCATATTACACGATTATTATTCAGACTACAAGTTCAACATAAAGTCAACATTTTTCATTCAAACACACATCACTATTTTCCTACGCCCTTCACAAAGCTTCAGTACTTCATTCAATTGCCTGAAAAGCATATTAAAATAAACATCAACACGAATGTTGGTGAATTCTCTTTATAATATATATATGATATAATGAAAATAAGACAATCGAAATTTCAATATAACTTATTATGAAAATCATAATAAACAACATTATACCAATTTATTGAGTAATTCAAATACATAAACGAATACTTATAAATTCTTTCCATATCATGGTTCAACGAACATTCTTTTTGTAATTCATTACCATAAGCAACGGTGGTGGCCTTTCTACCGTTCTTTTAACATGGTAATTATATCTTCCAAAATTCTCAATAATCGAACTTACTATAAAAACGAAGCATTTTACTTATTAAACAAATCGTACTGTTGTAGACTAGCAAGGAATACAACAAGTGTATGACTATCAAAATTGATAACTCGATACATACCATACTCAAAATATTCCCATTTTTAACCCAATGCGATTGGAAATGGGGGGCGCCACCTTGATAGATCTATCAATATTTCTGTGCCCTTATTAATTTGGTTAATAGTTATTTAACCAATTGTTGACTCATCCCACTTTTTAAACGGTTTGTAAAATAAAACACTTTTTGAAAACTTTAATAAAATCGATAGAGAATACGCTTTTCCCCAAAACATAATAAAAACATTTCGAAAACGAGGGGTCGATAGAGAAACTCACCTTTGGTAGGTACACCTTTAAATATATCCGAACACTTCGTGTCCTATTATTATTATAGTACACGTGTTTAATAATATATATATATATATATATATATTTATTATTATAGTACATGTGTTTAATAATATATATATAAATATATATATATATATATATATATATATATTAATTTGTTACCTCAACTTGGAATATTTCACACAAATTAATGTTTTAGTTTTCTTTTAACGTTTGTTTTTATCTTTTTATTAGTTCAAGTTCAAAACGATCCGTTGGAGACTTTTAGTTTAAGTCCAAGTTACGTTTTCACACAAGCATGCAAGACCCTAACCTACATATACTTATCTTAATTAGCAACTAGCAAATATACATGTATACAAGTAAACACACAAATATTAACAAATATCACACTCTTGTGTTGTTCTAGCGAACCATTATATTCTTTAATAATATATATAAATTTATATAAATATGTTTTAGTTTCTGGAATATTATTAAACTAAAAGTCTTATTCTTATTGTGATTATGGTGTCATTTTGTGGGTTTTAGTCGGTTTGGCCGGTTTCGCGTTTTCACGGCGAACCGGTTAACTTTACTTGAAGATTTGAGTTTTAAATTGTAAACAATGCTTTTTATATGATTTTAATCAAGTTTTATTAGTTTTTCAATAAAAATGATATGGTTTTTATTTTAGTTATCGTTTTCTTAAAAACTTCAATTTTAACGTTTTCGTGTCGGTTTTCGCGACACGAACCGTGTAGGTTCAAGCTTTGCTATCTTGACCTTTTCTTATAATTTAACTTATGTTAAATATAAGATTTTTATGACTTTAGGATCCGTTTTAAAATAGTTCCAAAAACTTATGTCGGTTCACGCTAAAAGTCATACTTTTCGATCGTTAATGTTACCGACAAGCTACTTAAGTCATAATATCAAAACTAAACCATTTTATACAACAAATACAAATATAATAAAAATTAATTTACCATCACATTCAGGTTTGATCATATAGCACCAAGTATGCACACTAAACCATTTTCACAACTAAACATGCTCACGCCTTAACTTCAAATTTCTAACAACACATGAGCATGTTATTTCTATAATGCCAATATGGTGTTTATACATCAAACTTTCCAGATCATAACAACTTATAACATGGTCCTATGTTATCCTATCATCATCATCATCATCATCATCATCATCCAAGCAATAGCATTCTTAACACTTCAAACAACAAAATTTCCACAATTAGCAAGTAATCAACTTAATAATTATCTTGTCAACTCAACAATTTTCACATAATTTTTACTAATAAAATTTTAATTATAAGTCATTAATCCTTCATATATCCATGTGTTCAATAATCAAGCCAAACTATTAAGCAATTTGCACCAAATCAAAAAGTTTCCTTTATTGGTAAGTTTACCAAACAAATTTCTAGTCTGTTCATTATATTAAAATCATGGCATACTAGTGTTACTAGTTACTTTCAATCCATATTCAATCAATGCTTTTAAAGACAAAAATCTAATTTTATAATTTAATCATGTAATTAAACCATATGTGCATTCAAGTCAATTTTACCAAATTAGTCATATAATAATAATCTCTATGTTGCTAGTCAATACTTTTAACAAGGTTCTATCTATCATTATTATACACTTTCACAATCTCATCATCACAAACAATTAACACTTTATGTATATAATTTAGTGAATCAACTAGGTGGGTTTTAAATCAACAATCATCATATGAGTAATTTTATCCATAACCCATTTTCAATATTTCAACTATTAACACACCTAGTTTCATCTCTATATCAATAATCAACCTTATTTATCAATCAATCTCAAGTAAACTCAACATTGACAAGTTAAAGTAAGGTATTAGATGACCATAAACAATCATACTATCAACTCAATCCTTCTCTTTCACACACACAAACCCACGGCTCAATCACACATTCACCATCCTTCATTTTTAAGTATAATTCCTTAATTATTTGTGTGGAATATCAAGTATAAAATCTAATATATTGAGATTTCTTAAGTTTTTACCTTAGGTTTTTGGGTAAAAATGAAGATGGAGATGATAAAAATCCTTTAGTGGGTGCTTGATTTTGAGTCTCTTAAAGCTTCCTTAAAGTGTTTATATCCTTCTTGTTAGCTCTTAATTCATCCTCAAACCTTCATGTTAGCTTAGATCTTGATTGTTCTTGAGTTCTTTATGATGTGGTGAGAGAAAAGAAATAAATAAAAAAATGATGATGGTGATGCTGAAAGTGGTGGTGGTGGCCGACGGTTGGAGGGAGCAAGAGAGAGAGTGTGTTGGTTTGCTTTATTGTGTAAAGTCTTTATTTTCTTGCATTTTAGGTGAGTTTGGTTGGGTGATTATGGAAGCTCTTTAAAAAAATCAAGATGGAAGAGGAGGGTGGTGATGGTTACGGTTTATAGAAGAAGAAAGAGAAATGGGTTATGTGTAGTAAGAATGATAGTGATGATCTTATAACAAGAGTTGTGCAACACTTGTCACAATGTGACATCAAGTGGACACTTGTTAAGTTCTTATGTTAACAACACAACATATCATCATTCCTAGTGAGCTAGAGGGAGGGGGGACGGTTGGGGTTGGGTGAAATGGAGGTGGGTTTTGAGTTTTGAAGGTAATTAAACAAAGTCTTAAACTTTCTAGTTTACGTGTTGCGATCGTTAACTAATCAATCGAACTCCGTTTCTAATGATTTAACAGGTTTGGTCCGATATTGAATTTCAGATAATACGAGCTAAAGAAAATAATTTTTGGAAATAGTTTCTTTCGGGGCCATACGGTGTCCTACACTAGCTTTTATTCACTTATTTTCTAAATTTCGCGATTTTAATCTTCTAAAAAATAACTTTATATACTATCTATAATATTCTAATATAAATTTTAATTTTTCAAAGCCATTTAGACACGTTTAGGATTTTATCCGTTTCTAAGTTGTCACCCGAGGTCATTTTGCGCAGTGTTCGCTATGCGACGGAATTGGATTTTTTCAAACTTAATTAAATATATCTGAAATATTTTTGGACTAAAATAATATCACTTATTTATTATATTATTTTATTTACGTAAGTACGATTATTTTATTTACGTAAGTACGGATGCGAAAACTACATTCTTGTATGGAAAAGTAATAGAACAAATGCATGTCAAGCAACCTCCAGGTTTTGTGGATCCAGCTCTCTATGGCCTTCATCAAGCAGCAAGTGCTTAGTATGCCGCATTGGCAAAACATCTCTTGGAAATTGTAATGCCCCGATCCCGGTGCCTTACATGGACGTTGGTTTTACTCATAAACACAGTTCTAAATATTAGAGTTAATTAAAACCTTTCGTGGAATATAAAACTTCAAACATATATTATGGAATCGTTCAAACCTTCTCAAATTAAACATCTTTTGTCTTTCAAATTTTAAACAAAAACCATACTAACATCATAACATTTTACTTAAGATGCAAGTGCGTTCAGTCCAAAGCTATGTGTCTTCAATCAAGCGAGCTGCCTTAGTCTATTCACCTGCGTGCATACTAAAAGTCAGCTACGCTGAGTGAGTTCTAGTTAATCAGGCAACATACAATACATACACATACTTACTTAAAAATACGTATCCAGAGATACATATCACATTCTTAACCTGCTACCTTTCTTTATACGTACTTTAATTCTTTCTTTCATACTTTCATTCTTTTTGCCTGTGCATTTCATACATAACTAACTATTCATTTTAAGAGCATTTCGCCCTATAACATTTGCAGATATTATTAGGGTCTGCACCCCTTTAGCCTTCGCAGATATTATTAGGGTCTGCAACCCTTTAACCTTCGCAAATATTGTTATGATCTACAACCCTTTAACCTTGCAGATATTATTAGGGTCTACAACCCTTTAACATTCGCAGATATTATTATGGTTTTCTACCCTTTAACCATACATTCCATCCGTCCTTTAATCATTCATACATTTTTCCTTATATAAAATACTTTCGTACATACTCATTTCATTACTTACCTTCATACTAGACATGCTACACATTACTTTCTGTAACATCGTGAGAATAACGGGTCAAAAATACCAAGTTCCAAAGTCCAAGGATCAAAAGTGAAAAAAGATTTTGCTTTCCTGTCTCGTCGCGATACGCGACGGATCAGAAGGAAGCCCATCACGTACCGCGATGGGCATATTTTCAAAATACATGAAATGGGCGGTGGGCGATACGCGACAGACCAAAAACCTAACGTCATCGCGTATCCCAATGACATGGTCTGACAAGTGGGCACGTGGACACGTGGCACAACGTCCGCCACGTGGCACTGCGTCCGCCACGTGTCACCACGTGGCAAACCTATGTGGCGTGTCATCACACTACGTTGCGATACGCGACGGGTGTCCGTGGGACCATCGTTTATCGCGATGGGTCCCCGGGATCAACCTATAAATATGGGCTCCAGCCCTCTCATTTAACACACCAAATCATTCACAGCTCTTTCTCTCTCTAAATATCTCTCTCTCACTCTAGAAATCACTTCGTTAAACTGGCCGAACCTACCTCGATTTACGTGTCCAAAACAGAAGTTATCTCAAAGTGCGTGCCACCCACCGACAACATCATATTGAAGGCCAAGCCATCCCGAAAAAAAACTGATGACCACCTCGAAGTACATGTCAACGAGTCGCAAAGATTGGTGTGCCTCGATTTTGTGTGCCAAAGGTGTGTTGATCAAGAAGCTTGAGAACAAAGAGGCGTCGAAGTGCTGCCCAAGTTCCTAGGGTTTTATAAGCAAAGCAAGGTAGGCATAATGCCCGAATAAAATAATAATAAATTATTAAAAGGCTTAAACTATAAGTCAAGGGTATACTCGATACCTCAAAAGTAAGAAAAGAAAACGCAACAAAGAAATATAAAAGAAAGAGATAAAAGTAATATGATTCTTTGTTATTAATATTATTTAAGTTTATTATTATTCTTAAATAATAAGTAAAGTAAAGTATACGTTTCTTCAAGAAGAAGAAACATAGTTTTTTAAGAAAAAGAAAACAAGTAAAACTAGAGGTTTAACTTGTAAAATAAAAGAATGAATATTTTAACTATAGGTTTAAAAGAAGATATAATCGAGGTAAAGATTATATAAAAGAGACTAGAGTTCTTAGCCGGATTATAGATCCGGTACTAATAAAAGGTTATACTCGTACTATAGGTGCGAGATAGCAAGGAAGAACTGATCAATGTATTGAAGATGATCTTTTCAAGAAAGTTGAATACGCACAACTTTATAAACTTGTTTAAATTGTGTCAAATAAATGAAATGAATTACATGAGATTACGTATCTCTAATACATTATAAACAAAAGTAATCGCTAGCCCTTAGGCAGTCGTGTACGTTTGTTTGGATCCTTACATATGTGGTAAAAAGTAAGTATGCACACCGCGCCACACATGGTCATTAGCCTCCGCCACGATGGGCTGGACCTAAGTTACGTCCGAGTGAGGGTGATCATGTGTATACTGATGGTACCTAAGTAATGTCGAACGTTGCGGTGTTTGCTGAGTGGTTTGTGTAGAACTTAAGTTTATAATTGTGCTTTGTTATAAAACTTGATTATTGCTAAGCCACGATGGGCCGGACCTATGTTATGTCTCTAGGAGTAATCAAGTAAAAGAAAATATTTTATGCGTCAGCTTTTTCACCTGCATGTGTTGCTGACGTATTTTTAAACATTTTACAGGTAACGAAGGTTAGCCGTGCTTGAAGAACCGAAGTGATGGTAGATGATATGATGGCTTAGATCTTTTTGATAAACTTTAAAATATGAAATGGTGGTTTGTATGAACAAGTCATCATTTGTAAACACTAAATATGAACTTTTAAAATCCTGTCTTTTGTTAATGTAAATATTATATTTTAACCCACGCTAATATTTCCGCATAAAACCCCTAACTCTGATTTATATACAAAAGTGGTACCAACTGTTGGTCACACGCCCATGCCCGAGAAGGGGGTGTGACAGGTTGGTATCAGAGCCATCGTCTTAACGAATTAGGTATTAATTAATAATACCTAAGCTTCGATCCAAGTGAATAAGAATTTTTATTATGTGTTAAATTTAAATAGGGATAAGATAGGCTGGTAAACCTTTGTGACAATCGTCAATTTCAGGTTAACCCCGTTAACTCAACTCCGTCAATTCAAACTTTAAGATCGTTGAATCTATAACGCACACTTCATTACATTTAAACTAGGGTTTAAATGACGCTTAACACTTACTACATGTGTAGTCTTTCGGGATTTGCACCGAAACGCAAACGAGTTGACGCGAACGATTGATAAATAAACGACGAACGTCAAAACACTAATTATGTGAGTATTATGTGTTAGATATATGTGTGTTACTTGATTGTTATGTGGAATGTTAAACAAGAAACAAGAACCAACTAGTTTAGGCTAGAGATGTAACACTTGAAAGATTAGGGGCTAGAGTGTAACTTGTATTATTATAAATATAACCTATTCATAAAACCCTAACCTATTCACCCCCACCCGATCGGCCTCTCTCTCCCTCCTTGCTCCCTCACGGCTGCCGTCCACAAACACCCTCACACAACCATCAAATCAAGTGATTAATCCAAGAACTATGTGCTAGGAAGAACGCTAGAGAGTTTCTACGACGCACATCACTTGGTGATCTAGATCGGGATATTCTTCGCAAATAGTGAGTTTCACTTACCCCGCTCTTTGAACTGTTTTCAAACGTTTTTCACTTGGGGGAGATAACATACTCCGATAAACGCATTTTCTGAGATAAACGCATATTTAAGATTTTGTTATAAATTATATATCACTTGTAAAGGCTAAGCGGCAAACGTAACATTTGAAGTCCCACACATCGGACCGGTTAATATTTGGAATAGCGAGTCACTGTTGAGTAGTACTACTGGGTTTGACAAACCCCACCCGACGTTAAGCTCAACTGGAGGTTGAGTGGGTGTAATTTTGGCTAACACTTACCATGGTCTGGATTGACCTGGTGACGGGCACTTGATAAACAGTCAGCTTCGGTCGCGAACCACTTAGCGATACTTGTTGTATAGATTAGCTACCTATCGATATATAATTTGACATAACACTATCTGGTAATGCAAAACACTTAAACGTTGTAACGTGGTTACACAACACTTAAACGTCGTAACGGGGTTACGCAACACTTAAACGTTGTAACGTGGTTACACAACACTTAAACGTCGTAACGGGGTTACGCAACACTTAAACGTTGTAACGTGGTTACACAACACTTAAACGTCGTAACGGGGTTACGCAACACTTAAACGTCGTAACGTGGTTACGCAACACTTAAACGTCGTAACGTGGTTACGCAAAACACTGAATCGTCGTAACGAGGTTACGCAAAACGCTAAACGATTTATCTTATTTAACTTGTGAACTCACCAACCTTGTGTTGACACTTTTAGTATGTTATTCTCAGGTAGCCGAGGCGGGCACGCGGTTTAGGAGCATGCATTAATTGAAAACATCTTTATTCTGCAAACTTAATTTTAACAGTTACATTTGGTTTTAAGTCGTCCTGCGTGACGCAACTTTTGAATTAAGGTTTTACGCTTCCGCACTTACTTACATTTAAACGTTTTTCTTTGGTTTGATTATAACTAATGATTCCGATCCTGCCAGTTCACACCCTCTGACGGTAAAACTCCGTTAGTGGATTTTGAGGGTGTGACAGATTGGTATCAGAGCCATTGGTTATAGCGAACTAGAAGCTGCATGCATACTAGACTATAACCGCGACGACCCATTAGTTATAATGATACGCACTGCATAGGTTTGTGTAGTCTTGAAATCTTATTTCTTTACCTCTTTCACTCATACGCGCGCACATACACGGCTTACCTGTAGGAATGTCGACGCCACCCTCATCATCATCCGATTAGATGACGCATGCTCACGGGAAGGAACCGCAGTTACCTACCACCTCGCCACCCCGTGTAGTCCCGGAATTCGAAGCTCCTGCACCGAAGAGGTACCGCCTATCCGGAGGCATGTATGAAAACGACGTTAGCTGGGATTGGTACCCCAACATGATCAGACGTATGGTCTGCGCGAACAAGTTCCCCCATTGCCTCACCCGAACCACCCTGCTTACCCTAACACTCTACCACCCATAACCGAACCTGTGGAGCGAGTTCTCGTAGCTGTCGTTTCTTGTTTGGAGCGTGATGTGGGTTACATGCGCTACACGAGAGAAAATGTTGCCAGACTGTTTAAAGACGGAACCGAGACTCAGGAGGAGATTGCCCGCATGGCAGCGGCAATGAAAGAATTGCAAGAGACTAGGGAGCAACAAACGAAGGTTATGATGAAGATGCAAGCCGAGGTGATAGACTTGCAAGAGCAACTCCAAGAAGCAAGGACCCGAACTGAGATAGCACTCGAGCGTTGCGATGACCTACAAATGCAACTTGCTCAGAACGCAGCAGAACCTGAGGCAGAGCCTGAGGCCGAGCCCGAGGCAGAGCCTGAAGTAGAACCTGAAGAAGATCCCGAAGAGGAGCCTGAGGAAGGAAATGGCCGGAAGAAACGCTGGACGAGGACGTGGTAACATCAGCATGACTGCAGCTGAACTTCAAACTCTGCTGAATGACCATGTTGCTGCCGCTTTAGCCGCACACGTTCAGAATCAAACAGGAGGTCCGAATGGAACATGTACCTTCAAGAACTACCTAGACTGCAAGCCCAGTACGTTTAAGGGCACTGAGGGAGCTATAGGCTTCCTGCGTTGGGCTGAGAAGGCCGAGTCGGCCTTTGAGATGTGTAACTGCCCCCCTGCCAGTAGGGTCAAATTCGCTGCTGGGACACTTGAGGATTCCGCCCTCACTTGGTGGAATTCGAACGTCCAGATCCTTGGATTGGAACTGGCTAACGCGATGAACTGGGAGGAGTTCAAAAACATGATGCGAGAGGAGTACTGTCCGAGGGAGGAAATTTCGAAGTTAGAGTCGGAGTTTTGGTCGTTGAAGATGGTGGGTTCGGAGATTGAAGCCTACACTACTCGTTCACACGAGTTGGCTGTAATGTGTCCGCGGATGGTGGATCCGCCGAGCAAGAGAATAGAGATGTACATTGATGGGTTAGCACCACAGATTCAGGGTATGGTGACGTCTTCCAGACCAGCCACGATCCAGCAAGCGATCCGTTTGGCTCATAAACTGACGGATCAGGCTGTGACCCAGGGTGCGTTACCACCGAGGGGTTCGACTGTTAAAGCCCGTGACAACCCGAGTAATGACCACGTCAGCAACAGTAACAACAACAGCAACCCGAACAGCGGGAAGAGAAAGTTTGACAACACCAAATCTTCATCCTCAAACCTCCCACCGCAACACCACTACCGTAAGCCCGAATTTACTCGGAGTTTCAACACTCAGAATCACAACAACAACAACAACAACAACGGTAGCGGGCAGGTTTCGAGCGGATATGCTGGGAAATATCCAAAGTGCAACAGGTGCAACTTTCATCATGTTGGTCAGTGTGACCGTGTCAAGTGTCAAAGATGCGGAAAGATAGGTCACCAAGCGAAGGAATGTAGAGTTGACCTTGCGGCGAAGGGTGCTCCTACGCCACCGATGACGACTAAGGGATGTTTTGAATGTGGACAGGAAGGTCATTTCCGGAAGGATTGCCCCAAGCTGAAACAGAATGACAATAATGGGGGTAATGGAAGTGGCAGTAATGGTGGAGGAAATGGCAAAGGAAGAGCGTTTGTGATTGGATCGGGTCAAGCCCGCAATGATCCGCATGTGGTGTCTGGTAAGTTCCCTGTAAACGATTGTTTTGCTTCTATTTTGTTTGACACTGGAGCTGATAGGAGTTTTGTGTCAAAAGCTTTTAGTCAACTTTTAGACCTTACTCCAACCCCGTTAGACGCTAAGTTTCCTGTTGAATTAGCTAACGGTAAAACTGTAATAACAACTCATATACTTGCGGGATGTAAGTTGAAACTGTCAGGTCATGTCTTTGACATCGACCTTATTCCTTTTACGCTTAGTAGTTTCGATGTCGTTGTCGGCATGGACTGGTTATCCGAGAACCGAGCGGAGATTATATGCCATGATAAGATAGTCCATATTACCACCCCTTCCGGCGAGATCATTTCGGTCCGAGGCGAGAGAAGCGCATGACCACCAGCGTCATTACCCTTTTGAAGGCACAGAAGTATTTACGAAAGGGCCATCCGGCAATTTTGGCGCAGATTGTTGAGAAACCCGCGGAGGAGAAACGAATTGAAGACATACCGGTTGTGCGAGACTTTCCGGAAGTTTTCCCGGAGGATTTGCCCGGACTCCCTCCTATTCGTCAAGTCGAATTTCAAATCGAGTTGACACCCGGTGCAGCACCCATAGCACGAGCCCCGTATCGACTCGCACCGGCGGAACTTCAGGAGTTGTCCACTCAGTTGCAAGATTTGTTGGATAAAGGTTTTATCCGACCTAGCTCATCGCCATGGGGAGCCCCTGTCTTGTTTGTCCGAAAGAAAGACGGGACTTTCCGAATGTACATCGACTACCGGGAGTTGAACAAGGTGACGGTCAAGAACCGTTATCCTTTACCCCGAATTGATGATTTGTTTGACCAGCTTCAGGGATCGAGTTACTACTCGAAGATCGATCTACGATCCGGTTACCACCAGCTGAGAGTGCGCGAAGAAGATATTTCAAAGACGGCTTTCAGAACACGGTATGGTCACTACGAGTTTTCGGTTATGCCTTTTGGCCTAACCAACGCACCAGCCGTATTTATGGATCTCATGAATCGAGTATGCAAGGCGTACCTCGACAAGTTTGTGATTGTTTTCATTGATGATATTCTCGTCTACTCCAAGAACGAGACTGACCACGAAGAGCACTTAAGGATAATTCTGGAACTACTGAAGAAGGAACAACTGTATGCTAAACTCTCGAAATGTGAATTTTGGCTTCGCGAGGTTCACTTTTTAGGACATGTGATCAACGAGAATGGTATCCATGTCGATCCCGGTAAGGTAGAGGCCATCAAAAACTGGGAAGCACCTAAGACTCCGACTGAGGTGCGACAATTCCCAGGACTGGCCGGCTACTACCGGCGTTTCATCGAGGGATTTTCAAAGATTGCTCAACCCCTCACTGCTTTGACTCACAAGGGCACTAAGTACAATTGGGGTGACGCGCAAGAATCCGCTTTTCAACTGTTGAAAACCAAGCTTTGTAGCGCCCCTATTTTAGCCCTCCCCGAGGGAACGGAAAATTTTGAGGTACACTGTGACGCATCTATACAAGGTCTCGGTTGTGTGCTGATGCAACTCGAGAAGGTTATAGCCTACGCCTCTAGACAACTACGGGTTCACGAGAAGAACTACACGACCCATGATTTGGAACTCGGAGCTGTAGTGTTTGCTCTTAAGATATGGAGGCATTACTTGTTCGGTACCAAGTTTACCATTTACACCGACCACAAGAGTCTCCAACATATCTACGATCAGAAGGAGCTGAACATGCGACAGCGTCGTTGGGTCGAGCTGCTTAAAGATTATGATTGTGCCATTAAGTACCACCCTGGCAAGGCCAATGTGGTGGCCGACGCCCTCAGCAGAAAAGAAACGGATAAACCCAGACGGGTGAGAGCATTGCAACTCACGATTCATGCCAGCTTACCCGATCAGATTCGCGATGCGCAACTGGAAGCTTTGAAAGATGATAATCTTCCATCGGAACTCATGCGGGGCATGAACAAGCAACTTGAAACCAGATCGGACGGGGTCCGATATTTTGAGAACCGGATTTGGGTTCCACGATACGGAGAGTTGAGAACTCTAGTGATGGACGAAGCTCACAAGTCCCGATATTCTATCCACCCTGGCTCAGATAAAATGTATCATGATTTAAAGGCACTTTACTGGTGGCCGAACATGAAAGCCGACATTGCCACCTACGTGAGCAAATGTTTGACTTGTGCCAGAGTCAAGATAGAATACCAGAAACCATCTGGTCTACTGCAACAACCGGAACTCCCAATGTGGAAATGGGAACACATCTCTATGGACTTTATTACGGGTTTGCCTAAGACACCGACGGGATGCGATACCATCTGGGTGATCGTTGACCGGTTGACTAAATCGGCACACTTCCTAGCGATTAAAGAAACAGACAAAATGGAAAGACTGACTCGAGTATACATGAAAGAAGTGGTGTCTAGACACGGAGTGCCTGTCTCGATCATTTCCGATCGAGATTCTCGTTTCACCTCGCACTTTTGGAAGTCGCTGCAAAGCGCACTGGGCACCCGTCTCGATATGAGTACAGCATACCATCCTCAGACGGATGGGCAAAGTGAACGGACTATTCAGACCCTGGAGGATATGTTGCGTGCATGCGTCTTAGATTTTGGAAAAAGTCGGGAACCCCACTTACCCTTGGTAGAGTTTTCGTATAATAACAGCTACCACGCAAGTATTAAGGCAGCGCCGTTTGAAGCGCTGTACGGACGGAAGTGTCGATCACCACTCTGCTGGGCAGAGGTGGGTGATAGCCAAATCACTGGTCCGGAACTGGTACTCGAAACCTCGGAAAAGATTGTTCAAATCCGAAATCGCATGGCAGCAGCACGAGATCGCCAAAAGAGTTACGCCGACAAGCGCCGAAAACCTCTCGAATTTCAAGTGAACGATCGGGTGTTACTCAAAGTCTCACCTTGGAAAGGTGTGGTTCGCTTTGGTAAGCGAAACAAACTCAACCCACGATATGTTGGTCCGTACCGGATAACTGAGCGCATTGGTCCGGTGGCGTACCGACTGGACCTACCAACAGAACTCAGTGGCGTACACGATGTATTCCACGTATCAAATTTGAAGAAATGCCTGTCTGATAAAACCCAAGTAGTCCCTTTGGAGGAACTACAAGTTGATGAACAGTTACGGTTCATTGAGGAACCAGTCGAGGTTTTGGATTGGGAAACCAAAACGCTCAAACACAGCAAAATTCAAATCGTTAAGGTTCGTTGGAACTCGAGACGTGGACCGGAGTTCACGTGGGAACGCGAGGATCAAATGATGAAGAAGTATCCTCACCTTTTTGAAGGGCTAACGAAACACCGAAAACCGCGAAACCCGGCAAACCGTCAAACATCACCAGAGGTATGAACTAAATTTCGGGACGAAATTTCTTTCTACTAAGGGATGATATGACAAACTGAAAATTTTTTCTTACTTTTTCAGGCTCTCATCACGACTTGACTCAAATTTTCGGGACGAAAATTCTTTAACATGGGAATGATGTGACAATCGTCAATTTCAGGTTAACCCCGTTAACTCAACTCCGTCAATTCAAACTTTAAGATCGTTGAATCTATAACGCACACTTCATTACATTTAAACTAGGGTTTAAATGACGCTTAACACTTACTACATGTGTAGTCTTTCGGGATTTGCACCGAAACGCAAACGAGTTGACGCGAACGATTGATAAATAAACGACAAACGTCAAAACACTAATTATGTGAGTATTATGTGTTAGATATATGTGTGTTACTTGATTGTTATGTGGAATGTTAAACAAGAAACAAGAACCAACTAGTTTAGGCTAGAGATGTAACACTTGAAAGATTAGGGGCTAGAGTGTAACTTGTATTATTATAAATATAACCTATTCATAAAACCCTAACCTATTCACCCCCACCCGATCGGCCTCTCTCTCCCTCCTTGCTCCCTCACGGCTGCCGTCCACAAACACCCTCACACAACCATCAAATCAAGTGATTAATCCAAGAACTATGTGCTAGGAAGAACGCTAGAGAGTTTCTACGACGCACATCACTTGGTGATCTAGATCGGGATATTCTTCGCAAACAGTGAGTTTCACTTACCCCGCTCTTTGAACTGTTTTCAAACGTTTTTCACTTGGGGGAGATAACATACTCCGATAAACGCATTTTCTGAGATAAACGCATATTTAAGATTTTGTTATAAATTATATATCACTTGTAAAGGCTAAGCGGCAAACGTAACATTTGAAGTCCCACACATCGGACCGGTTAATATTTGGAATAGCGAGTCACTGTTGAGTAGTACTACTGGGTTTGACAAACCCCACCCGACGTTAAGCTCAACTGGAGGTTGAGTGGGTGTAATTTTGGCTAACACTTACCATGGTCTGGATTGACCTGGTGACGGGCACTTGATAAACAGTCAGCTTCGGTCGCGAACCACTTAGCGATACTTGTTGTATAGATTAGCTACCTATCGATATATAATTTGACATAACACTATCTGGAATGCAAAACACTTAAACGTTGTAACGTGGTTACACAACACTTAAACGTCGTAACGGGGTTACGCAACACTTAAACGTTGTAACGTGGTTACACAACACTTAAACGTCGTAACGGGGTTACGCAACACTTAAACGTTGTAACGTGGTTACACAACACTTAAACGTCGTAACGGGGTTACGCAACACTTAAACGTCGTAACGTGGTTACGCAACACTTAAACGTCGTAACGTGGTTACGCAAAACACTGAATCGTCGTAACGAGGTTACGCAAAACGCTAAACGATTTATCTTATTTAACTTGTGAACTCACCAACCTTGTGTTGACACTTTTAGTATGTTATTCTCAGGTAGCCGAGGCGGGCGCGCGGTTTAGGAGCATGCATTAATTGAAAACATCTTTATTCTGCAAACTTAATTTTAACAGTTGCATTTGGTTTTAAGTCGTCCTGCGTGACGCAACTTTTGAATTAAGGTTTTACGCTTCCGCACTTACTTACATTTAAACGTTTTTCTTTGGTTTGATTATAACTAATGATTCCGATCCTGCCAGTTCACACCCTCTGATGGTAAAACTCCGTTAGTGGATTTTGAGGGTGTGACAACCTTTGCTACCCCTCCTCAATCTAAATCACCCTTAGAAGTCTTTCAATAAAATAATAGAAGGATTCATGCGCGATGCAAGAAAAGCTGGATGTCCCGACCAATTGCCTAAGGATAACATGAGTGAAGACTACCACGAAGACTTCTTCAATCAAGATCACCTAATCGAAAGAGCCACACCGATATACTTCCCCGACACTGAGCAACTAACAATTAACAAACCCGATGATCCACCAAGACAAGAGTAAGGCGCACCAAGACATTCAAGTTATCATCCATCAAGCATACCGATGTGTCAACCTTCCGACATCCCGACGTATCAACCATACGACATTCCAACATATCACTCATCTGACATCCCGACGTATCACCGTCCAATCCTCATTCATCATATACATTCTTAGCCAATAGACCAATCTAGAAGGAACCTAAATATTAATCTTCTGTCTGGATGCAATGCCACTGAGACTAAAGGCGTTGGCACACTGGAACCTCTGACTATAACGCTGTCGATTCTCACCCCAACACCTATGATGGACCTTCTCGAAAGCCGAAGATGAGAGTCATTCAACCCTACGAGAGTTATCACTTGCACCCTTTGGTAGCCGATACTGCAAAAGCTCTGGAGGAAGATGACGACCCAGAAGAAGAGAAAGATCCATAAATAAAAGAAGACCTAGAAGAAGAAACAACTCCAATGGAGGAACCGTCAGATTGTGACTGCCCACCCGGGCAAGGGTGTGTTCATCCATTCTTCCACAAGAGTCCAAACTATGGGTCTGCAGATCCTTACATGCAATACCTTCAAGAAATCAAGAACAAGTATCCAACCTTTCTACCGTATCAATGTCAAATTCCTTCAATTCAAGAACAAGCAGACGAAATCCGCGAAGAAGAAGCAACAGCTGGAGCATTCTTCAACTCTCCGTCTGATGTTACCTTGTCACCATATCCAAAGACTCACTACGATATCGTGATGATGGGATACCGTGATCCACCGTCACAATACGGTTATCCGAATGTGATCCCGCAGTCCCAATAAGAGCATCTCGATCATGCCTTACGCAAAACAGATGAGTTGAGGAAGAAGGTGGCCAAAGAAAGAATCAAGGAGAAGAAGATAGGAGATAAGCTTCTTCACAAATGCAACAAGATGACCAAAATGGTGAAGAAATTTATGAAGGATTAGGAAATATGATCAAATGTTTGTTGTAATGTGTGTTGAAATAAGGATAGAATATATATATATCAAGTGATGATATATATATGATGTATGAAATAAATGTAATAATATATATATATATATATATAAAATGAATGAATAAAACGTATGTACAAGAAAAGAATGTAATTTAAATTTCAGAATGTCGAATTAAAGTAACGCTGAAGCTTCTCGAAAGGAAGCAGAAAATTGTAAAGATAAAGAAAATGAACAACAACAAGAACAAATGCCCGAAAAGTATATGAATCAAATACAAAAGATTATAAAAGAAGCCGCAAGAGCCGAATCCCATATTAGAACTCAATCTAGGCGATCTCACTCCGTTGAACGATCTCGAAAATCCGTTAAATCCCGCACTAAAACATCTTAAATCGAAGAAAGATTTCATGAGTCCAATAATGATGGAGGCATAAAACAAAAGTTTAAGAAATTAAAAATCGAAAGTTGCTCATTTAAAGACTTAAAGAATTGGACTGAAAGAATTCTATGGCGACAAAGGCGCCATTGCAACGCTAAGGTGGCTAGAAGAGATGGAGTCGATCATAATAATAAGCAAGTGCTCCTAACAAGAAAAGATTCAATATTCAGCCCAAATGTTCAAAGACGAAGCTCTGGAATGGTGGAATAGTCTCATCATGAGAAAGGGAAGGCAAGTATTATACAATCTGATGTGGGAGGAGTTCACAGAAATGATGCTGGCAAAATTCTGCCCAATGCACGAAACCGACCAAATCCAATCAAAATTTCTCAATCATAGAGTCGTAGGAACTATTCTTCGAGAGTATAACACCAAGTTCCATGAATACTGCCGACTTGTGCCCCAGCTGGTAACCCCTGAATCCAGCAAAGTTACACGTTACATTTAGGGTTCTTGCGGGAAATCTGGGACATGGTAAGGTCTCACCTTCCACAAACCGCTGACTTTGCAATGGAATTGGCCTGTTATTTGATGAACGGCCTTATTCACAACAAAGAAGAAGATAAGAAGGTGGTGCCATTAAGCGACCACAAAAGGACCGGAGGAAATTCCCGCTTCAAAGGAAAGAGTGTAGATCAATGTAAAACCGGATTAAATCTTAACGACACTCAATGTAAGACACGCAAGAAATACGATAAAGGAAAAACCACTTTATTCCGTCTTCAACCACAACTGTCTGCGACTCGTGTCACAGACCCGATCACGCAACGGCCGATTGTTGGAAGAAGACGATGACTTTCTATAACTGAATGGAGATGTGACACCTAAGTTTTGAGTGTCCCAAGAACAAACCCGTTGTTGGTGGTGCAGGTAGAAGTGGTCAAAGAAATGATACAAAGAAAGGCAACGCAATAGTCCTCGTCCTCGATACAAACAAATCGGCTGATATGTCGAAAACCATCACCGATACGTTCCTAGTTAACAACTCGTTTGCTAACTTAAGGTTTATAGATTATAGCTTTTGTAGTCTATTAAACGAACCACTAACAAAATTAAACAAAACTCTAAGCGTCAAGACTGCTAGCGGTGAAATTCTTAAAACCTCTGAAGCTCTAGAAAATGGAAAAATCATATTAGCTGGTTACATTCTACCTAAACAATAGTTGCCCATGACTCTTGCTAGTTTTGATATCATACTTGGTATGGACTGGTTATCCCACAATCATGCTCGTATCATTTGCAAAACTTCGAGCCCCTGACAAACGAACCATTCGAATTGAAGGGGACAAAGACGCTGGCCAAGTTAGCTTAATTTCCATGATTAGGGTAAACAAATGTTTAAATCAAGGATGCTTAGCATTCATGGCCTATGTCACCGAAGAATCCAAACCGAAGGAGATAAAGGACATACCTATTGTCTCCGAATTTTCCTATGTCTTTCCTGATGAACTTCCTGGTATTCCTCCCGATAGAGAAGTCGAATTTAGGATCGATCTCAAGCCCAGAACCGCACCAATCGCCAAGGCTCCATACTGACTAGCACCAACCGAAATGAAGGGGTTGAAGAAACAACTAGACGAGCTACTAGAGAAGGGATTCATTCATCTGAGTTCATCATCGTGGGGAGCGCCAATTCTTTTTGTCAAGAAGAAGGATGGATCAATGCTTATGTGTATCGACTATCGAGCTCTAAACAAAGTAACCATCAAGAATCGATACCCTCTACCCCGAATCGACGATCTATTCGACCAACTTCAAGGCGTAAGCTATTTCTCAAAAAATTGATCTGCGTTCTGGTTATCACCAACTCATGGTTCAATCCGAAGATACCCCGAAACCGCTTTCCGAACAAGGTATGGACATTATGAATTCACGGTCATGCCGTTTGGTCTCACTAATGCCCCAGCCGCGTTTATGGACATGATGAATCGAATTTGTAAACCTTACTTAGATAAAGTTGTTATCATATTCATCGACGACATACTTATTTACTCTAATTCTAAGGTAGATCATGAAACTCATCTTCGAATCTTGCTTGAATTACTTAGAACCGAGAAGTTGTACGCCAATTTCTCAAAATGCGAGTTTTGGCTTCACGAAGTGCAATTTCTTGGTCACATCATAAACGTGAATGGAATTCAAGTGGACCCCGCTAAGATTGAAGCTATCTCAAAGTGGGAAATTCCTAAGTCGCCAAACGAGATCCGAAGTTTCTTAGGTTTGGCCAGTTACGATCATAGGTTCATTGAATACTTCTCTCGTATAGCCGTTCCTCTAACATCATTAACTCGTATAAACATCAAGTATGAATGGGAAACTAAACAATAAGAGGCGTTCGATATACTCAAACAAAAACTCACCCAAGCACCTATACTGGCCTTGCCAGAAGGTACCGAGGATTTTGTTGTCCTTAGTAACGCGTCTCATTCAGGTTTAGGATGCGTTCTAATGCAATGAAAGAAAGTGATCACAACTCACGATCTAGAGTTAGGCGCCATAATCATTGCCTTAAAGATATAGAGACACTATCTCTATGGAGTAAGATTTATCGTGTATACCGAACATAAAAGTTTGAAACACATATTCAAGAAAAAAGAACTCAACATGCGTCAAAGACGGTGGATGGAAACTTTAAATGACTACGACTGTGAAATCGTCAATCACGAAGGTAAAGCCAACGTTGTGGCCGACGCCTTGAGTCGCAAGGCACATGAAAAGCAAAAAAAGAGTTCGAGCTCTACGACTAGAACTACAAGTTGATCTCATGGAATAAATCAAACCCGACCAACTCCAAGCGATTAATGAAAACAAGATCTCCGACGAAAAACGTAACAGCACCATGGACTCGCTAGTCAAAGGTGACGATGACATACTTAGACTCGAAAACAAAATTTGGGTGCCAATGTTTGGAGACTTGTGTGAAAAGATCTTGAGTGAAGCTCACAAGTCCAAGTACATGATGCACCCCGGTAGTGACAAAATGTTCCAAAACCTAAAACCGAACTAATGGTGGAATGGAATGAAGAAAGATATCGCTTTGCATGTTGCAAATTGTCTAACGTTTTTGAAAGTCAAGGCTGAACATAAAAAGCCATCGAGATTTTTTCAACAACCCGAACTTCGCGTTTGGAAGTGGGAGTTAATAACCATGGACTTCATCACTAAACTCCCGAAAGCAACTCGTCAGCATAATGCAATCTGGGTCATAGTTGACAGGTTAACAAAATCTGCACATTTTATACCCATCAGTGAATCATATTCGATGGATAAGTTTGCACGAATCTATGTAAACAACATTGTTGCTTTGAATGGAGTACCACTATCTATCATTTCTGATCGAGACAGTCGTTTTTTGTCTCACTTTCGGAAAAGCTTCCAACAAGTGTTAGGAACCAAGTTAAACCTTAGCACTTCCTATCATCCTCAAACCGATGGGCATAGCGAAAGGACAATTCAAAAGCTTGAAGATATGCTCCGCGCTTCTATGATTAACTTAGGCGAAAGTTGGGACGACCATATTCCCATAATGGAATTCTCATACAATAATAGCTATCACACAAGTATTCAAGCCGCACCGTTTGAAGCGTTATAAGGTAAAAAATGTAGAACGCCGGTATGCTGGTCTGAAACTAGAGATAATCAATTCTCTGGACCCGAGATAGTCCAAGAAACGACCAATAAGGTGTTGCAAATCCGCGAATGACTTAAGATGGCATGAGACCGCCAAAAGAGTTACGCCGATGTCCGTCGTATGACGTTGGAAATCAGTATAGGAGATAAAATTCTATTAAAAGTTTCGCCATGGAAAGGCGTTGTTTGCTTTGGCAAGAAAGGAAAGTTAAGTCCATGTTTCGTTGGACCTTTTGAAATACTCGAACGAATTGGTACCGTCACATACCGTTTGCGATTACCTGAAGAAATGAAATGGATACACGATGTATTCCACGTCCCTAATATATGTAAATGTCTAGCCGATGAATCTTTGTCGATGCCTATAAAAGATGTAGAAATAAATGAAATCTAAAATCTGTAGAACGACCAATACAAATTGAAGATTCAAAAACAAAGAAACTAAAGAGACGAATGTTGAAAATAATCAAAGTAAAGTGGGACTCACAAAGAGGACCCGAATACACTTGGGAACTTGAATCCGAAATGAAGAAACAGTATCCCCACTTGTTCTAAGAAGCGAATCTCACAGGCGAGATTCATTCCAAGGTGGGGAGGATGTAACATCGTGAAAATAATGGGTCAAAATCCAAGGATCAAAAGTGAAAAAAAATTTGTTTTCCTGTCTCGTTGAGATACGCGACTGAATTAGAAAGAAGCCCATCGGGTATCGCGATGGGTATGTTTTCAAAATCCAAGAAATGGGCGGTGGGCGATATGCGGCAGACCAAAAACCTAACGTCATCGCGTATCGCGATGACGTGGTCTGACAAGTGGGCATGTGTCCCTCCATGTGTCCACACGTGGCACAACGTCCGTCACGTATCATCACGTGGCACTGTGTCTGTCACGTGTCACCAAGTGGCAAACCTATGTGGCGTGTCATCATCCTACGTCGCGATACACCACGGGTGTCCATGGGACCATCGCGTATCACGATGGGTCCCCGGGATCAGCCTATAAATAACGGCTCCAGCCCTCTCATTCAACATACCAAACCATTCATAGCTCTTTCTCTCTCGAAATATCTCTCTCTTACTCTAGAAATCACTTGGTTAAACGTGCCGACCCTACCTCGATTTCGGTGTCCAAAACCGAAGTTATCTCAAAGTGTGTGCCTCCCACCGACAACCTCATATTGAAGGCTGATGTGCAAAACGGTCTACTAAAAACTTAACTTAACCTAGACACTCTAGTTTTAAATTTATAAACCTAGACTCTCCTAATGCTAGACCACTAGACATGCAAGTGTACCTGTCAAATGTAGTAAAGCATAACGAAGTCCGGATATCGAACCCACAGGACACCAGCTGTCACACCCCGACCAAAGGCGGCGGAACATGCCGGGGTGCAACGATTGCTCATAAGCACATGACACTATTTAAAGCGACAATATTTAACAAACTCATTTCATTTCACAACATCGAAAATGTCACAAAACCAAATATTCATAACTCAAATACAACAAAATATAACAAAATATAGCAAATCAAATATTGTTCATTTTTGCTAATATCCTAACGATATTTGTGACGTTTTCTTCACCGAACTCCATAATCAACATAGATTCAAACCTGTAACATTTCATAAAATAAAGTTTAGCAACACAAAGGTTGGTGAGCAATTCATAAGTTTGAACAATAGATATATAGTATGAAAAGCCACAAAACTAGTATACAAAAACATAAATGATAGCTATAAACTTGGATAAATAGTTATCGCTAACAAGTTAGCGACACCCAACTATAAGGGGTTGCCAAATAGTTTAGGATTTTATAGTTATCGTTAATTGCATTACGTTAACGACACCTTGCCATGAGGGGTTGCCAAATGGTCTAGGATTTATAGTTCCACCATCCAAAAGCGATAAACACATAGTCAAATAAGCATAGAACACCAAATCGAGCAATTATTCAAGTAAGGTATACAATAACGTTTGTAGTTTAAGACCCAAGTATAAAACATTTAGCTTAGATAAGTTGAAATGTCACCCCCAAAATAAAAGATAGAAAACAGGGTATGAAGTTACTCACGTTCAAGTAATAAACTTGAAAGATTGATTATTTGGAGATTTGCCGGAACGACGAGTTTAACGTATGAAGCCTAAATAAAAGAAAGTCTTGGATTTAGAAAGGTTGTCTTGAAGATCTTTAAATAAAATAATTGTTGCAAAAACTAATCAATTAAAGTTCAAGGTTTAAAATGTAACTATTTAAGAATTAATAATAATAACCCTTTTAAAAAATGTAAGTTTGCTCAAAACCGGGTTAAAGTATCTAACCTTAATATTTATTTAACCAATGTTAAGTAATAAGGTGGGGAAAATGCTAAAATGCAAGTTCCATTAGGCTAAAGATACTAAAACGGGTTTTTAACGAGTGTTCGGGTTGTCGGTTCGGGTCTTGACAAATGGTCAAACCCAAAGTCAACTTTCCAAAATATTAATTGTTATGAGATAACTCATTAAAACATACTAACACTTAACCAAGTATGTAGATCTATTGTTTAGAACTAACAACGCACGTTAAGCGAGTGTTCGGTTTTGTCGGTCCAAACTATGTTATGAGATCAAGTTGGATCCAACAATTCCAAGTACTTAAGAAAATAATTAAAATCAGTTTGTAAACTATTTTTTAAAGAAATATACAAGTCTTGATAGCTAAAAACACACTTGTGTGTCTTAAGCGAGTAAAAGTCGGTATAGTTCGGTTTGGTTCGGTCTCCATCTCACAAATAGTTCATAGATGGTTTCTACATGCCCAAATATCATAGAACTTGTATATTGGTTTATAAATGAAGAAAACTTAAATTTTACAACAAAAAAAAGTTAACTACAAGTCTTTTAAGCAAAAGTTTCGGTTTAGTTCGGTTTCCATCTCCCAACGAGTTCATAGATGGATTTCATATGCTTAATATCAAAGAACTTGTAAAAATGATTTTTGAAACTCAAATTTAGCAATAAACATGTTTAAACAACTATTTTAACAAAACTAGTAAACAAAAGTTCGGTTTCCGGTTTAGACTAGTTTCGGTTAAACCGAGGTTAGTCTTATACAAACCCACACCATGGACCTTGTAAATAAGATGAACAAACTAAAGGGTTAGAAGTTAGTCATAAGTGATATGTATAATAAGTTATGTGTGTGTAAATATATATCAAGAACACGAAGTCCTCCATGAAGCCTTGCCTTATGACATTCGAAACTTAACCAACCAAAGTCGGTGAAGTAACAAATAAAGGAAACAAGGGGTGTGTATTATATATATGTTGTACCACCAAATTCAAGAGTTAGTAATGTTAGATGAACAAGTTAGAATGAAAGACTATAGTTAGTTTGACTTGAGAAGTCAAAACTTCAAGAATACATAAGAAATAACAACCTTGAATCTATGGATTTTTGAGAGAGTTTTCGGAGATGTAGCAAGAGTAAAATAAAGAAGATGGGTGTGTATATATAGGGAAGGAGTGAAGGGTTGGGTATAAAGATTCTTTTATGGTTTGCATAAAAATGGGTATGTTTAAATGGTCAAACAATGCATAATATAAAAAAAACCAATATTTTATATATTTTAAATGACAAGATCCAATATTTTATATATTTGAAATGTTCGGGTTACAAACGGGTCGGGTTTACATAACAAAAGTGACCCGAAATTGACGAATGTCACAGTATTCCCTACTTTAGGAAATTTCGTCCCGAAATTAAGATGAAGACGACGATGCAAACAAATGTGGATACTTCTCTTTCATTGCGTCTTCTCGCTCCCAAGTAACGCGCCACGCCATGATTCCCAACGAACTTTTACTAACCGAATACGACTACGCTTGGTTTTCTTCTCGTTGTGATCCATAATCTCAACGGGTCGTTCAACCATAATCATAGACTCATCAACATGAACTTCATCGAGGGGTATATGAAGATTACCTCGGCTAGGCACTTTTTGAGATTCGAAACATGAAATGTCGGATGAACACCGGCAAGTTCTTGCGGTAGTTCAAGTCGATACGCTACTTTCCCAACACGCTCAAGAATTTTAAAAGGACCAACGAAACGAGGAGCTAGTTTACCCTTTTTTCCAAAACGGACTACCCCTTCCAAGGAGATACTTATAGAAGGACAAGATCATCAACATTAAATTCGATCGGTTTTCGCCGTTTGTGTCACACCCTCAAAATCCACTAACGGAGTTTTACCGTCAGAGGGTGTGAACTGGCAGGATCGGAATCATTAGTTATAACCAAACCAAAGAAAAACGTTTAAATGAAAGTAAGTGCGGAAGCGTAAAACCTTAATTCAAAAGTTGCGTCACGCAGGACGACTTAAAACCAAATGTAAATGTTAAAATTAAGTTTGCAGAGTAAAGATGTTTTCAATTAATGCATGCTCCTAAACCGCGCGCCCGCCTCGGCTACCTGAGAATAACATACTAAAAGTGTCAACACAAGGTTGGTGAGTTCACAAGTAAAATAAGATAAATCGTTTAGCGTTTTGCGTAACCTCGTTACGACGTTTAAATGTTGCGTAACCCCGTTACGACGTTTGAGTGTGTAACCACGTTACAACGTTTAAGTGTTGCGTAACCCCGTTACGACGTTTGAGTGTGTAACCACGTTACAGCGTTTAAGTGTTGCGTAACCCCGTTACGACGTTTGAGTGTGTAACCTCGTTACAGCGTTTAAGTGTTGCGTAACCCCGTTACGACGTTTGAGTGTGTAACCTCGTTACAGCGTTTAAGTGTTTTGCATTACCAGATAGTGTTATGTCAAATTATATATCGATAGGTAGCTAATCTATACAACAAGTATCGCTAAGTGGTTCGCGACCGAAGCTGACTGTTTATCAAGTGCCCGTCACCAGGTCCTCCAGACCATGGTAAGTGTTAGCCAAAATTTACACCCACTCAACCTCCAGTTGAGCTTAGCGTCGGGTGGGGTTTGTCAAACCCAGTAGTACTACCCAAAAGTGACTCGCTATTCCAAATATTAACCGGTCCGATGTGTGGGACTTCAAATGTTACGTATGCCGCTTAGCCTTTACAAGTGATATATAATTTATAACAAAATCTTTCATATGCGTTTATCTCAGAAAATATGTTTATCGGAGTATGTTATCTCCCCCAAGTGAAAAGCGTTTAAAACAGTTTAAAGGGGTAAGTGAACTCACTGTTTGCGAAGAATATCCGATCTAGATCACCAAGTGATGCGCGTCGTAGAAAACTCTCTAGCGTTCTAAAATAACAAAGAGATTTTCTAAGTATCGGAACGTTTAACGAGTCTCTAGACTCGGCACATAATACCTATGCACGTAACAGATTTCGTGTTTCGTTTGTGAATCGTGTGTGACTTAAACAAGTACAATTGTGATACGATACGTGGGTGAGCAATTACTTTCGTATCATGTATTAATAACATACTTATTAGCAATTATTCCCCATAAGGGCAATTTGGTCAATTCATGGCAATCAACTAGCAACTATTCCCCGCAAGGGTATTTTGGTCAAAATACAACAATTATATAAAAACTATCATATTTCATGCATTCCTATACAACTCAGCAGCTAGTTTCGTTATGACAGAATTTCTACTTGAAAGATTGCACTAGTTCACCGATTATAACGTCTCAATTAATTCACCAAAAATTACCACAGAAGCATACATATCTTAGGTTTCCAGAACATATTTTATCTTATTTTTATTCCATATAGATTGCTCATAATGATCAAAACACTACAGTAAACTCATATCAGTCAGATTCATGCGCAACAGAATGTTATTTGAAATTCCCGTTAAACGAAAAATCCAATAAATGCAAGACCACTTGGGTTTGGTTCCTAACTCAGTGAGTCAACTTCCAGAAGTGGAACCAACCCAATTGGTCTCGTAGTTCATGAGATATAATATTTACAACATAACCTAACAGCAGGTCTAACAGCTCAGCTTTGCATCACATTTTTGTAAAATCATAAAAGTATACTTCCACTTATCCAAAAATTACGAATTTATACTTTATAGAAACTAGACTCAACCTAGTTTACTGCAGTACCCACAATCTCAATCAATTTTCACGTTTACACTTCGTTACAGTCAGTTAAACATCGTATATATATTCTGTCCAGAATCTGTTCACATCAAAACTCAACATAATAACAATCTATGAACTATCATGCATCCATATAACCCTCTAGACACTATAACTACTATCCATGCATATCAATCACACCATACATACAAGATTAGGGTTTGTGTTCTAATTCAAATCAAGGACAACAATCAATCAAGCAACAACATCAATACTAGTTATCAATCATCATGAATTTAACAACCATCATGTTAACTCATACATACTCATGAAAATCGGCTGCCTAGGGTTTTTAATTAACCCATTAAACATCAAAATCAAACAACAAGAAGGTAAAGGATGATCAAATATACCTTCCTAGCACTTAGTTCTTCAATCAAAGGCTTGAATTGATGGTGTATATGTGTGTGAAAGTGGACGGCAGCCAAGAAGAGCAAGGGGAGGGCCGATTAGAGTTGTAGGTTTATAATAATAAGTTAGGGTTTAGTGTTAAGGTTATATTTATAGATAATCAAGTTACATTCTAGTCCCTAATCTTTCAAGTGTTACATCTCTAGCCTAAACTAATTAGTTCTTGTTTCTTGTTTAACATTCCACATAACAATCAAGTAACACACATATACCTAACACATAATAATCACATAATTAGTGTTTTGACGTTTGTCGTTTATTTATCAATCGCTTGCGTCAACTCGTTTGCGTTTCGGTGCAAATCCCGAAAGACTACACATGTAGTAAGTGTTAAGCGTCATTTAAACCCTAGTTTAAATGTAATGAAGTGTGCGTTATAGATTCAACGATCTTAAAGTTCGAATTTACGGAGTTGAGTTAACGAGGTTAACCTGAAATTGACGATTGTCACATCATTCCCATGTTAAAGAATTTTCGTCCCGAAAATTTGAGTCAAGTCGTGATGAGTGTCTGAAAAAGTAAGAAAAATTTTCAGTTTGTCATATCATCCCCTAGTAGAAAGAAATTTCGTCCCGAAATTTAGTTCATACCTCCGGTGATGTTTGACGGTTTGCCGGGTTTCGCGGTTTCCGGTGGTTGGTTAGCCCTTCAAAAAGGTGAGGATACTTTTTTCATCATTTGATCCTCGCGTTCCCACGTGAACTCCGGTCCACGTCTCGAGTTCCAACGAACCTTAACGATTGGAATTTTGCTGTGTTTGAGCGTTTTGGTTTCCCAATCCAAAACCTCGACTGGTTCCTCAATGAACCGTAACTGTTCATCAACTTGTAGTTCCTCCAAAGGGACTACTTGGGTTTCATCAGATAGGCATTTCTTCAAATTTGATACGTGGAATACATCGTGTACGCCACTGAGTTCTGTTGGTAGGTCCAGTCGGTACGCCACCAGACCAATGCGCTCAGTTATCCGGTACGGACCAACATACCGTGGGTTGAGTTTATTTCGCTTACCAAAGCGAACCAAACCTTTCCAAGGTGAGACTTTGAGTAACACTCGATCGTTTACTTGAAATTCGAGAGGTTTTCGGCGCTTGTCGGCGTAACTCTTTTGGCGATCTCGTGCTGCTGCCATGCGATTTCGGATTTGAACAATCTTTTCCGAGGTTTCGAGTACCAGTTCCGGACCAGTGATTTGGCTGTCACCCACCTCTGCCCAGCAGAGTGGTGATCGACACTTCCGTCCGTACAGCGCTTCAAACGGCGCTGCCTTAATACTTGCGTGGTAGCTGTTATTATACGAAAACTCTACCAAGGGTAAGTGGGGTTCCCAACTTTTTCCGAAATCTAAGACGCATGCACGCAACATATCCTCCAGGGTCTGAATAGTCCGTTCACTTTGCCCATCCGTCTGAGGATGGTATGCGGTACTCATATCGAGATGTGTGCCCAGTGCGCTTTGCAGCGACTTCCAAAAGTGTGAGGTAAAACGAGAATCTCGATCGGAAATGATCGAGGCAGACACTCCGTGTCTCGACACTACTTCCTTCATGTAGACACGAGACAGTCTTTCCATTTTGTCTGTTTCCTTAATCGCTAGGAAGTGCGCCGATTTAGTCAACCGGTCAACGATCACCCAGATGGTATCGCATCCCGTCGGTGTCTTAGGCAAACCCGTAATAAAGTCCATTGAGATGTGTTCCCATTTCCACATTGGGAGTTCCTGTTGTTGCAGTAGACCAGATGGTTTCTGGTATTCTATCTTGACTCTGGCACAAGTCAAGCATTTGCTCACGTAGGTGGCAATGTCGGCTTTCATGTTCGGCCACCAGTAAAGTTCCTTTAAATCATGATACATTTTATCTGAGCCAGGGTGGATAGAATATCGGGACTTGTGAGCTTCGTCCATCACTAGAGTTCTCAACTCTCCGTATCGTGGAACCCAAATCCGGTTCTCAAAATATCGGACCCCGTCCGATCTGGTTTCAAGTTGCTCGCTCATGCCCCGCATGAGTTCCGATGGAAGATTATCATCTTTCAAAGCTTCCAGTTGCGCATCGCGAATCTGATCGGGTAAGCTGGCATGAATCGTGAGTTGCAATGCTCTCACCCGTCTGGGTTTATCCGTTTCTTTTCTGCTGAGGGCGTCGGCCACCACATTGGCCTTGCCAGGGTGGTACTTGATGGCACAATCATAATCTTTAAGCAGCTCGACCCAACGACGCTGTCGCATGTTCAGCTCCTTCTGATCGTAGATATGTTGGAGACTCTTGTGGTCGGTGTAAATGGTAAACTTGGTACCGTACAAGTAATGCCTCCATATCTTAAGAGCAAACACTACAGCTCCGAGTTCCAAATCGTGGGTCGTGTAGTTCTTCTCGTGAACCCGTAGTTGTCTAGAGGCGTAGGCTATAACCTTCTTGAGTTGCATCAGCACACAACCGAGACCTTGTATAGATGCGTCACAGTGTACCTCAAAATTTTCTGTTCCCTCGGGGAGGGCTAAAATAGGGGCGCTACAAAGCTTGGTTTTCAACAGTTGAAAAGCGGATTCCTGCGCGTCACCCCAGTTGTACTTAGTGCCCTTGTGAGTCAAAGCGGTGAGGGGTTGAGCAATCTTTGAAAATCCCTCGATGAAACGCCGATAGTAGCCGGCCAGTCCTAGGAATTGTCGCACCTCAGTCGGAGTCTTAGGTGCTTCCCAGTTTTTGATGGCCTCTACCTTACCGGGATCGACATGGATACCATTCTCGTTGATCACATGTCCTAAAAAGTGAACCTCGCGAAGCCAAAATTCACATTTCGAGAGTTTAGCATACAGTTGTTCCTTCTTCAGCAGTTCCAGAATTATCCTTAAGTGCTCTTCGTGGTCAGTCTCGTTCTTGGAGTAGACGAGAATATCATCAATGAAAACAATCACGAACTTGTCGAGGTACGCCTTGCATACTAGATTCATGAGATCCATAAATACGGCTGGTGCGTTGGTTAGGCCAAAAGGCATAACCGAAAACTCGTAGTGACCATACCGTGTTCTGAAAGCCGTCTTTGAAATATCTTCTTCGCGCACTCTCAGCTGGTGATAACCGGATCGTAGATCGATCTTCGAGTAGTAACTCGATCCCTGAAGCTGGTCAAACAAATCATCAATTCGGGGTAAAGGATAACGGTTCTTGACCGTCACTTTGTTCAACTCCCGGTAGTCGATGCACATTCGGAAGGTCCCGTCTTTCTTTCGGACAAACAAGACAGGGGCTCCCCATGGCGATGAGCTAGGTCGGATAAAACCTTTATCCAACAAATCTTGCAACTGGGTGGACAACTCCTGAAGTTCCGCCGGTGCGAGCCGATACGGGGCTCGTGCTATGGGTGCTGCACCGGGTGTCAACTCGATTTGGAGTTCGACTTGACGAATAGGAGGGAGTCCAGGCAAATCCTCCGGGAAAACTTCCGGGAAGTCTCGCACAACCGGTATGTCTTCAATTCGTTTCTCCTCCGCGGGTTTCTCAACAATCTGCGCCAAAATTGCCGGATGACCCTTTCGTAAATACTTCTGTGCCTTCATAAGGGTAATGACGCTGGTGGTCATGTCGCTTCTCTCGCCTCGGACCGAAATGATCTCGCCGGAAGGGGTGGTAATATGGACTATCTTATCATGGCATATAATCTCTGCTCGGTTCTCGGATAACCAGTCCATGCCGACAACGACATCGAAACTACTAAGCGTAAAAGGAATAAGGTCGATGTCAAAGACATGACCTGACAGTTTCAACTTACATCCCGCAAATATATGAGTTGTTATTATAGTTTTACCGTTAGCTAATTCAACAGGAAACTTAGCGTCTAACGGGGTTGGAGTAAGGTTTAAAAGTTGGCTAAAGGCCTTTGACACAAAACTCCTATCAGCTCCAGTGTCAAACAAAACAGAAGCAAAACAATCGTTTACGGGGAACTACCAGACACCACATGCGGATCTCTGCGGGCTTGACCCGATCCAATCACAAACGCTCTTCCTTTGCCATTTCCTCCACCGTTACTGCCACTTCCATTGCCCCCATTGTTGTCATTATGTTTCAGCTTGGGGCAATCCTTCCGGAAATGGCCTTCCTGTCCACATTCAAAACATCCCTTAGTCGTCATCGGTGGCTTAGGAGCACCCTTCGCCGCAAGGTCTTCTCTACATTCCTTCGCTTGGTGACCTATCTTTCCGCATCTTTGACACTTGACACGGTCACACTGACCAACATGATGAAAGTTGCACCTGTTGCACTTTGGATATTTCCCAGCATATCCGCTCGAAACCTGCCCGCTACCGTTGTTGTTGTTGTTGTTGTTGTGATTCTGAGTGTTGAAACTCCGAGTAAATTCGGGCTTACGGCAGTGGTGTTGCGGTGGGAGGTTTGAGGATGAAGATCTGGTGTTGTCAAACTTTCTCTTCCCGCTGTTCGGGTTGCTGTTGTTGTTACTGTTGCTGACGTGGTCATTACTCGGGTTGTCACGGGCGTTAACAGTCGAACCCCTCGGTGGTAACGCACCCTGGGTCACAGCCTGATCCGTCAGTTTGTGAGCCAAACGGATCGCTTGTTAGATCGTGGCTGGTCCTGGAAGACGTCACCATACCCTGAATCTGTGGTGCTAACCCATCAATGTACATCTCTATTCTCTTGCTCGGCGGATCCACCATCCGCGGACACATCACTGCCAACTCGTGCGAACGAGTAGTGTAGGCTTCAATCTCTGAACCCACCATTTTCAACGACCAAAACTCCGACTCTAACTTCGAAATTTCTTCCCTCGGACAGTACTCCTCTCGCATCATGTTTTTGAACTCCTCCCAGTTCATCGCGTTAGCCAGTTCCAATCCAAGGATCTGGACGTTCGAATTCCACCAAGTGAGGGCGGAATCCTCAAGTGTCCCAGCAGCGAATTTGACCCTACTGGCAGGGGGACAGTTACACATCTCAAAAGCCGACTCGGCCTTCTCAGCCCAACGCAGGAAGCCTATAGCTCCCTCAGTGCCCTTAAACGTACTGGGCTTGCAGTCTAAGTAGTTCTTGAAGGTACATGTTCCATTTGGACCCCCAGTTTGATTCTGAACGTGTGCGGCTAAAGCGGCCGCCACATGGTCATTCAGCAGAGTTTGGAGTTCAGCTGCAGTCATGCTGATGTTACCACGTCCGTGTCCAGCGTTTCTTCCAGCCATCTAGGTATTATCATCCCGAGATGTCGTCGCCTGAGGACACATCCGAGTGTGCCTCTGGCTCAGCCGGTTCTTCCTCCGGTTCCTCTTCGGGTTCCTCCTCGGGATCTTCCTCAGGTTTCTCCTCAGGCTCCTCTTCGGGATCTTCTTCATCATAACCTTCATTTGTTGATCACTAGCCCCTTGCATATCTTTCATTGCCGCTGCCATGCGGGCAATCTCCTCCTGAGTCTCGGTTCCGTCTTTAAACAGTCTGGAAACATTTTCTCTCGTGTAGCGCATGTAACCCACATCACGCTCCAAACAAGAAACGATAGATGCGAGAACTCGCTCTACAGGTTCGGTTATAAGTGGTAGGGTGTTAGGGTAAGCAGGGTGGTTCGGGTGAGGCAATGGGGGAACTTGTTCACGGTAGACCATACGTCTGATCATGTTGGGGTACCACTCCCAGCTAACGTCGTTGTCATACTAGCCTCCGGATAGGCGGTACCTCTTCGGTGTAGGAGCTTCGAGTTCCGGGACTACACGGGGTGGCGAGGCAGTAGGTAACTGCGGTTCCTTCCCGTGAGCATGCGTCATCGAATCGGATGATGATGAGGGTGGCGTCGACATTTCTACAGGTAAGCCGTGTATATGCGCGCGTATGAGTGAAGGAGATAAGGAAATAAGATTTCAAGACTACACAAACCTATGCAGTGCGTATCATTATAACTAATGGGTCGTCGCGGTTATAGTCTAGTATGCATGCAGTTTCTAGTTCGCTATAACCAATGGCTCTGATACCAATCTGTCACACCCTCAAAATCCACTAACGGAGTTTTACCGTCAGAGGGTGTGAACTGGCAGGATCGGAATCATTAGTTATAACCAAACCAAAGAAAAACGTTTAAATGAAAGTAAGTGCGGAAGCGTAAAACCTTAATTCAAAAGTTGCGTCACGCAGGACGACTTAAAAACCAAATGTAAATGTTAAAATTAAGTTTGCAGAGTAAAGATGTTTTCAATTAATGCATGCTCCTA